>NW_023994480.1:177500-331351 GCF_015586225.1 Lucilia sericata
CACAACAAATGTTCAAGTTAAGAAAAGCAGGTTATATTTTTGGCCAAACTCAAAGAAAAATATCACCTACATTTTTTTATTATTATGCAACTATAACTAAATTATACAATGTTTCCTTTAAAAATTTAGTAGGTTGATGACCTTTAGTTCGTATTATCTCAGAAACCACATAAAAATTATGAAAATTTAAAAAAAAATTAAATATGAAATTGTCCTTAAATAAAATTAAAATAACAATTATGACTATTCATTAATTTAGAGATTATTTTAATAAATTTAGAAATTTTTCTAACCTAAATTCGAATTTTCGAAAATTTTTATAACTTTAGAAATTTTTCGTAAATAAATTAGAATTTTCCAATTTGAAGAGAAAATTTCTTTAACATATTTAGAAACTTTTCATACTTTTCGAGAGTTCTTTAATATTAAATATAGTATTCATATATCAGGACCTAACAGGTTAAAGTTCATGTTTATAAATATTTCAAAAACATTAACTTTAAGCCAAAATTAAGCTTTTTATCTTTGGAAAATGTTTTGAGAAATCATTCTCTTGGAATCAGTGTACATTTCTTTTTTTGTTAATGTAGTACATATAACAATTTTTGTTAAATATGTTTCATGTTGTTGGATTTTTATTTTGTCCTTCTTTTTTGTTATTGCTCTTTGCGTGTTGTTGTGTATTTAATGTGTAACACTTATACAGAGTCATGGCATGCGATTAGTAAAGGATTTTCCACACAAAAAAAAAAAGAATAAGAAAATTGAAGCAACAAAAAACAAGAACTTGTTACAAGAAACTAAACTGTTGGTTTGATGTTACACCAAAAAAAGAGAACAAAGTTTATATGCAACATTTTTCAAACATGAAGTTTAGTATGAAGTGCAAAAGGTGTATGTGTGTGAGTAATGTATGCTTTGGTTATTAAAGGGTGTTGTTAACGTGGCAAAAGTTACTGCAAAATATGTGTGGACAAGTTAAAAGTTTGTTGTACTTTTTTTAATTTGTTACTGTGTTTTATTTTAGACTCATGTATACATATAAAGGTTTAAAGTAATGAAAAATATACATATTTATGCTTCCTGAGTAAATATAACATACATGTATGGATGTGTGTGAGGTATGCAATACTAGGTAACTGTCCAGGCAAATAGATATATAGATATATAGATAGATAGATAGATAGATAGATAGATAGATAGATAGATAGATAGATAGATAGATAGATAGATAGATAGATAGATAGATAGATAGATAGATAGATAGATAGATAGATAGATAGATAGATAGATAGATAGATAGATAGATAGATAGATAGATAGATAGATAGATAGATAGATAGATAGATAGATAGATAGATAGATAGATAGATAGATAGATAGATAGATAGATAGATAGATAGATAGATAGATAGATAGATAGATAGATAGATAGATAGATAGATAGATAGATAGATAGATAGATAGATAGATAGATAGATAGATAGATAGATAGATAGATAGATAGATAGATAGATAGATAGATAGATAGATAGATAGATAGATAGATAGATAGATAGATAGATAGATAGATAGATAGATAGATAGATAGATAGATAGATAGATAGATAGATAGATAGATAGATAGATAGATAGATAGATAGATAGATAGATAGATAGATAGATAGATAGATAGATAGATAGATAGATAGATAGATAGATAGATAGATAGATAGATAGATAGATAGATAGATAGATAGATAGATAGATAGATAGATAGATAGATAGATAGATAGATAGATACTAGGACATTCTATTTTACTTGAAACTAATGATGGACTTTCCTTTGTGTACATCAAGGCACTAAAGTGGGATTGACTTCTCTCCACATTATTATTTGTCTAATTGTCGCAATATGTTGAAACTAGTGTCTGTTAATGAGTCAGACAGTTAAACAACAAAGTCTAAAAAGGACATTCTACAAGGAGTCAATGTATTCCTTTCAAAATGCTGGTTACTTACTTCCATATATATGATTACTAAGTATAAACTATGTACATAAACTTCTTACACTTTTTTTTTTGTAAAATACTCTTATAAAGTTCAAATAAAAGTTTAAAAGCTTTCTTCTCTACTTAACTCACAATGGTGATGATGAGGATCATTTTCTATAAAATACATGAGGTTGAAAAAAGGACGTTTATAAGTATTAAAACAACAGCAGTTAGCAAACAAGTAAACAACAAATATTACAGAAGGAAATGAAAAGGAAGTCATTGATAAAAGTTGCATTTGTTGTCTTCTGTTTTTTTTTTTCCTGTGTTAAGTGTTGACATTCTGGGTTCCATGTCTAAACTATGTGGGAAAAATATTAATGCAACTTCTTTTCATACTATATTTAAAATATTAATATAGTAAATGTGTTTTTTAATTAGAATTGAAAACATTTTTCATGCATAAGTACAAAGTTTATGTTTAACTAACTGACTTTAAATTTTAAAGTTTAAATAAAAAAGTGAAATACTGGTTAATAAGTAGGAAATGTATTTAAGCGTAGAAAAATTAAGCAATAAAGTGTATAAAATTTTAAAACTATTCGCTGGTAATATAAAAAAATAAATATTGAATTTGAATTCATATTTATCTTTCTACTATGAACAACAACTGCAATTAGCACATTTATATTGTTATAATTTTAATGCCTAAATGTTAATAAGTAGTGCCAAAACTACAAACAAATAAACACTTTCGTCAAATAAAGTGTTATTTAAATTGTTAACACCAAACATTACCCCCAAATCGCAAATCACTTAAAACAAAATTTCAAAATTATAAAAAATGTTGCTACCCAAAAAAATCACCGAAAAATGCTAAAGTTAGAAGATAATGTTTGCAATGTTGATTCTACATGTATTTTATCCCCTTTTATATTTCCACTAACATTTTTAACATTATAATTGGCTGCGGGATCTATTTATATTTAGTTGGTTTTTCTACTACATATTTTTATTATTTGTTTGCAAAACTATTTTTAACTTTTTACAATTTCCCTCCCAAAAAAATTGTTTTATTTTTTCAACATGTTAATTTTGTGTGCATATTTTTAATATTTGTTCTATCTCTGTCTCTGTATAGCCTCAGCACCAGTTTTGGAACAGCCACCACAGAATGTAACCGCTTTAGATGGCAAAGATGCTACCATTTCATGCCGTGCTATTGGTGCACCAAATCCAAATATCACTTGGATTTATAACGGTAAGTGTGTTGTCCATATAAATATTAAATATTTGTAGTTTGAACAAAAATTAGAGGGGATCATTTTTATTTATAATTTGAAATTAAAAGGAGGATGTAAGTTATATCATATTCGTAAAAATAAACCTATTGTCTTGCGGGAATCGAATCCATGATCATCAGGCTGGCGGACTAGAACACTGGCAACTAGCCTACCCCTATATAGGATCTAGTATTCTATAAAGTATATAGGATTCTATGAATCACTTTTTGTCGAAAAAGTCTATTATTTTGTACTAACAATGTCAATAGATCGATTATCTTGTAAATGTTCAAAAAACTTCAGCTTTTTGATCCAAAAATCTCCAGTTTTTTTAAATATTAATGGATTAAAAAAACACATACATATATATATATATAGACTAGACTATAGACTAGATTATAGACTAGACTATATACTAGACTATATACTAGACTATAGACTAGACTGTAGACTAGACTATAGACTAGACTATAGACTAGACTATAGACTAGACTATAGACTAGACTATAGACTAGACTATAGACTAGACTATAGACTAGACTATAGACTAGACTATGGACTAGACTATAGACTAGACTATAGACTAGACTAGACTATAGACTAGACTATAGACTAGACTATAGACTAGACTATAGACTAGACTATAGACTAGACTATAGACTAGACTATAGACTAGACTATAGACTAGACTATAGACTAGACTATAGACTAGACTATAGACTAGACTATAGACTAGACTATAGACTAGACTATAGACTAGACTATAGACTAGACTATAGACTAGACTATAGACTAGACTATAGACTAGACTATAGACTAGACTATAGACTAGACTATAGACTAGACTATAGACTAGACTATAGACTAGACTATAGACTAGACTATAGACTAGACTATAGACTAGACTATAGACTAGACTATAGACTAGACTAGACTATAGACTAGACTATAGACTAGACTATAGACTAGACTATAGACTAGACTATAGACTAGACTATAGACTAGACTATAGACTAGACTATAGACTAGACTATAGACTAGACTATAGACTAGACTATAGACTAGACTATAGACTAGACTGTAGACTAGACTATAGACTAGACTATAGACTAGACTATAGGTTAGACTATAGACTAGACCATACCTCTAGAATGAACCACGGTACCATAGTATTTTCTGAAAAGAAGAACTGAATTTTAAATGCCTGTTATAACAAAATTATACTTTTCGAAAATTTCACTAACAAGAAATTTTTGTTTTTTGATGGGTCATTTTCATAAAATATAGATACATATGTATAGGATAAATATGTAGGATAAAGGTTTTGTCAACAACTTTATAATTTCCATGAAACCTTATTCATTACCACTAAAAGATTGCCAGGAATATAAAACAAAATTTTATAAAAACTTTTCATCTAATCGTGATAAAAAAATTAAATTGAATTTATAATTTCATCAACCAAACAATATTGCATGAATTTGTAATTTTTTCAGGCTGAAATGTAACTATTTTTGTATAGTACATTTAATAAATGTTCTTTACTAATCTAAATAATTTTTTTCTATTATTTTTCTATTTCCTTGCTTAACATTGTTGTTTGCCTGTGTTCCAACTACTACCACTACTACAACACTAACAAAACTCTACAAAATAAAATCCCGCAAAAAAACCTGGTAAAAAATTATGGTTTGAATTAATGCCAAAATAACATACACCATAACAAAAAAAATATAATGCAAATCCAAAATTGGCCTTAATGGATCACAATAATACATCCAAAAAACATACTATATAAATGTGTGAATGGGTATTGTGTGTGATAAATGTTGGTTGGTTGTTCGTTTGCTGTTTAAATTTGCAACAAAATGTTGTAATATTGGTTGTTGGTGTTGATGGTCTATAAAAAATATAAACTTAACGCGCTTGCAAAAAAATAAACTAAAACTATAATTTAATGCTAAACACACATGCAATGCACTACAATAACTAAATTGACAATTGTGCAATGAATATTTTTGTTATTGTGCACTTGTAAATTATGGCAATGAATTGCCAATGTCGCGTAATATTTACCACAAATCGCAACGGCAACATCTTTAACGACAACATGGACAATGACAATAAAACATCAAATACACCAAATCCCCACCTGTTTGGAAAATATACTCATACTGTTCTATATGTGGCAAATGCAATTTTGCAATGTTGTTCATTCATGTTGTTGGCGGTATTTTGTTGATGTTGGCAAACAAAAATGTCTATCTCACTAAACTAACCAACGAACCGGAATTACAATGTTTGGTTTATGTCCCTACAACAAATACTGCAACAACTATTGTCTATTACGTTAAAATATAAAAAATACGCACATTGACACCAACATCGTCGTCGTCGTCATTGCAATCATCATCATCAACACCATTGGTTGGCTTTTATATCTCCCCAACATCATCATAACACTTTGAATGTTACGGGTACTTGATATCAACAACAACAATAAAAACAACAACATCATTAATTCTGTTGGATGTAAACGGAAAAAAACAACAACTAAAATTGACTATGTGCAAAATGTTGCCAACTTTACACATTTAAATATTGCACCATCCCTAAAATTTCTTGCCACATTGCTCTTTACCAAAATTTCTATGAATAACTCGTTGCAATTATACCACAAATACTCCCCCAACTGAACTCCATTGCCACCAATACCACCAACTCTATCAACTACTGAAACTACAACCATCATTATGATCATCCGACAATTACAATTAAAACAGAAACACAACTTGTTGAGATTTCGAGTCGTGTACAAATACTGGAATCTGGAGATTTATTAATATCAAACGTACGCGAATCTGATGCTGGTCTTTACACTTGTGTTCGTTCAAATGAAGCCGGCACTGTTAATGGTGAAGCTTATTTGGGTGTTTTGGGTAAGTACAATTTGTTTTCGCCTTTTAACATATAAACAGATACAGATTCAAATGGTACATTCATTCGTACTTATATAGATATTAATAAATCTGTATGCATGTTGTACTTATGAGTGTTTATTTGAACTGTTGAGCATGCAAATTTTGCAAGTTTATGTTAAAATTATTACTGCACACTCTCACACATTTGTTTTTATGTACTTTTTTATACTTTTTAATGTTATAATAACAAAATGAAAATTATCATGATTTTTATACCCACCATCAAAAAAGGTGGGGGTATATTGACTTTGTCATTCCGTTTGTAACACATCGAAATATTGGTCATAGACCCACAAAAGTATTTATATTCTGGGTCCTCATTAAATTCTAAGACGATCTAGCCATGTCTGTCCGTCCGTCTGTCTGTCTGTTGAAAGCACGATAGAGTCCGAATGGAAAGAGCTAGAGGATAGAAATTTCACATAAATATTTCTTATAGGTAAGGTTTGTTTGGTATTGAAAATGGGCAATATCGGTCCACGTTTTCGGATAGCCCCCATACAAGTGGCCCCTCGAAAAGCAGCTTTAACAGACATAACTTGTTTAAAAATACGAATATAGCGATGAAATTCGACATAAGTAAGTTTCTTGTGATCCAAAATCACTATGCAAAATTTTATGAGGATCGGTCCATAATTGATCCTACCCCTCATATAAGGTCCCCTTCAGAAAACGACTTTAACGCTCATTACTGGCTTAAATATACTAGTATATAGATGAAATTCGACATAAGTAAGTTTCATACGAGTCAAAATCTATCTAAAAAATTTTATGTTGATCGGTCCATGATTGACCCTACCCCCCATATAAGGTCCCCTTCAGAAAATGACTGCAACGCTTATTAATCACTTAAAAATACGAGTGTAGCGATGAAATTCGACACAAATAAATTTAATACGAACCAAATTCTGTCTACCAAATTTTATGAGGATCGACCCATAATTGACCCTACCCCCTATATAAGGTCCCCTTCAGAAAATGACTGCAACGCTTATAACTGGCCTAAAAATAGTATTTAAATTTCTAATTTAGAGTTTGATCAAAATCATATAATATGGATTTAATTTTCGAACAAAATGTAAACAAAAATAAACATTATTCCCATTCTGGACCCCCAAAACGATCTATTTACAATCTGCTTTTGACTTAAGCCAAGGAGAGATCGAGGATAATGCAATTTTTGTCAACATATTTTTTTAATCAGTAATGTTTGAATGTATTAATATTAGATCAAAAATTGATCCTAAACAGAGGGAAGTAGAATATATCCTACACATATTTAAACTGTCAAGTCTGCCAAGAAACCTTTAAAAGAATTTTTTTATTATTTTAATTTAGTTACCTTTTAAATAATTATAAATTTGTTCAAATCAATTCCTAGGATCAATGGAATCTACAGCCAAGAAATTAAGTTTCTGAATTATTTCTTTCACAAATTTGAGTTCTGCGATTGTCGTTTGTGATCTGGACCGATTTCCAAAATGTTATTTTATTAGTCATAGCGGCGTTATGAGACCGTTTAAACGAATTCCCTTATTCTATAATTACTTAAAATTTAAACTTTTAATAAATATTAGGTTAAAGCATATACAATTTTAAATAGCACAATAATACTTAAGAACGTTGACAAAGATCTATCATATAATAGAAAAGGCAATATATTAAGTACACTATGTTCTAATAATTAACTATTCAATTCAAATAATTATAATAAAACTAAACTTGATCACAATTAACCATTCAATTTAATCCAAAAAATCCCATAAAAATCATGCCTTTTAAATGAATTAAGACTCTATGTCTTTTTAAAACTTAAACACTTTCCCTCCAAGAGTCATATGTATTTACATTTTAAAATTAGTCACATTACTAGAACTTATATACGACTCATGCTGATGTTAGTTGAATGTGTTGGCAACATCGTGCGTGTATTATAACTAATCCTGTCTCTAATCATTGTTGTCACATCTCTCTACATGTGACAATTTTTAATTGTAGTTTTTAGCATATTATTTTTTAAGTGATTTTCTGTGGTTGTTTTGCCATTGTTTGTTTTTCGGTGTCCTGGAAAAATTTTAATTGGATTTCAACCATGTGATTATGACATTTAATTTGCTTTTTTTTGCCAAAATGGGATGTTTTATCCAAAAACCAAAAACTGTTAGTATTCACATTTCATGATGATGGTGTAGCAATAACCAAGATATTATATATTTTTTTGGCAAAACATATACAGAAAAACACAAAAATATGCGAAGCAATTTAGAAAACAACATAGAAATTGTATAATTGGTATTTGCTCACACAAATTAAGAGAAATAAGTTTGAATTTGGAAAAACTAGGTTACATTTGTAGTTAACATTTTAATAAACAATACATTAATATTTTTAAAGTAAAATGTCGGATTTAAGAAAATAATTTGTAATTAAGGCAATTATGAAAAACTTTAATGTTAAAAGCTTTTAGTAATATTTGAAGTTTTAACTAAAATTAATAAAATAAATTTTAATAAAGTAATTATCTGTAGTTTAATAGTTCAACATTAAAATACATATTTTTGTTTTGGTAACATATATTTTTTGTATAATAAATCCATATTTTGATTTACTATCACTGTATATGTCATCAATATGTTAGCTGCTGACAAACAATAGATTTCCAATCTTTGAAAACTTTTTTGTTTAATACTCTCATAGCCATATATCAAATTTCAACACAAAAAACACAATATTATCCATTTTTCTATTGTCTATATATATTTTTATAACAAATTTTTTTATAACTCTTTCTCTCCCTCCCAAAAAACAAAATACGAAAAATATAGTGCGAACACAAATCATACAGCCACCAGTTGACACTACTGTTCTTTTGGGCCTAACCGCATCGTTGCAGTGTAAAGTCTCTAGTGATCCAACAGTACCGTATAATATCGATTGGTATCGCGAAGGTCATCCAACAGCCATTAGTAATTCTCAGCGCATTGGTGTACAATCGGATGGTACTTTAGAGATACAAGCTGTAAGAGCTTCGGATGTTGGCACCTATTCATGTGTCGTAACCTCACCGGGTGGCAATGAAACGCGGTCGTCACGTTTAAGTGTCATTGAACTGCCATTTCCACCAGCTAACGTAAAGGCAACACGTCTAGAGACACCCGAACAACGAGCCATAAATGTATCATGGACACCGGGTTTTGATGGCAACAGTCCAATATCCAAGTTTATCATACAAAGGCGTGAAGTATCCGAATTAGGTAAGTTAGTTTTTGGTTGTTTCCACTTTTTTTTTTTTAATTTAATACTTTTGTCATCATGTTGTTTGCATGAGTCTCTGTCTGTATGTGAATAAGTGTGTCTGTTGTCGTATGTGAAAATTGTTACTGAATAAGTTCGTTTTAAGGGGAGCTTTTTTATTATGTCATTAGCCTTTTTACTTTTGCTTTTAAAAGGATAATAAATATGTACAGAATTACATGCCTACATTTTAAATATACAGATAAAAAAGTTTATTTTTGTTTTTAGTTTTAAACTTACGTTTAGTGAAAATATAATATGTTTTTAGTATGATGTTTAAAATTAACATTATTATGGTAATATATTTTGTGTTATATTGTTGCAAGATAATATGTAACACATAAACTATAAAAACTTAATTTTACAAAAAAAAAAGGTGAAACTTTTGTTAGCCTATTTTTGTAGCCGTTTATAAGTTTGCTGAGAAGCAAAAGTAGCAATCTCAAGTATATTTTCAAAACTACGTACATTTTCAAAAATAATGAGAAGTATATTATTATTGGCAATCAATTGTTATACATCTAAGACCCACACATATATACAGATCTAACCATGTCCGTTCGTCTATCTGCTCAAATCACGATAGGACCTAAACGGGTGGATCTAGAGATCTGCAAGTACAAAAATTGGTCTACTCCCCCATACTAATAAATTTTAATATAATATTCAACAAAAAATATTTTTTTTTCAAATTCTGTAGAGTTTTATCGATTTCTATATAACAATACACTTCAGCATAAATTTAATAAATGTCTAAATTCCTTTTGATTAATTACATAAAGCATAGCATTCAGGGGTTCTAATATGATACGATTATATTGCCATAAATTGTATTTACTTAAATTAAACAACCAATATTTTTTATGGCCCCATATCTTCGATTCGCTTATATGTTATTCGTAATATATATTAAAAATTATATACTTCCATAAATCGTAGTCTTTTTAGATTTCCTGTGAATTTAACAAAAAATTTTAAATATTTTTATATTGTAAATAAAACTATTATGCATTTTGTATAATTGTAAATCACTGCTATTCAAAAATATATGTATGTATAATTTAACTGTATGTAGTAATTTCCTATAAATGTTGTACTAAATGTGTGAGCATGTAATGTGTGGTATGTATAGTTATGTATGTACTAATTTGCGGTCACAAGCAATAACAGCCTAAATCGTCCTAAAAACAAGTTGAAGACGCCTACAAATGTTAAAGTTCAAACTTACAACTAATACTACAGTTAGTTTGATCAGGGCTATAAAATACAAGCGGTAGATCGTGAAGACCCGAAAGTGATAACACTACTTCTTATTTAACTAGATGCCTTGATAGAACAAACTGCTATACTAAACGTTTTAAAGAAATAACAATACCGCATTGTATATTGGTTTGTCCTCAAGTAAAAGATCGTCCCGATACTATGAAATCAGTAAATCTCAATGCTTAAGATACTCAGTAAGTGGTCAAGGAAATACAAGCTACAATCCATTACTGCTTTGAAAAGTTTAAAACAAATTGTGTCATTTTACAATACTATCACATTTATGTGAAATCCCTAAAAAAAGTTTTTCTAAAGGAAAAAAAATGGATTTTTCAACTTAGGCCGTTATTGCTTGTACCCACCGATTTATAAACATGTAATTTTGTTTGAATGTTTATAGCTGTATTCAAGAAAATCAGTTTATTTTTACAGCCAACAAATTACTAAAGTTGGAAAAACAAAATTTTATGTTTATTTATTGTTTAGAGTTTCATTTAACAAACAATAGAAAACTATACAACAACAATTTATTAGAGCCATAGTTTGTGTGCGCTTCTTTTTACAAAAAAAAAAAAAAACAAAATAAAATAAAACCAAACACAAAACAATAACTACAACAACAACATTTCTCACCAAAAATGATTTTATGTTTTTTTTTCTTTCTTTTTTCTCTCGTTTTGTTACAATTTTGTTAAAATTTTGGTTTTACTGCAACAAAAAAATATATAAAAACCAAACAAAAAAATATGCACAACACATACTGCAAAACATTTTCATAATATCAACACGAAACAACCAAACAACAACTTGGAACGGCTGCTTCTGGTTATTCAACTCTTTCTAAACTGACCCACAAAATAAATAAAAAAAATAAATAAAATCACTACCACCCAACCTTCATTTACTACAACACTTTATGTATGACCTTTCCAACAAACAAAATTTTAATCTATATTTTATTGTTTCAAATTTGATTGTCTTCCTTTAAACTACAATTTGTTTGTTTGTGTTTTTTCTTTTTGCAAACTGCTTATGATTTATTATCCTGTTATTCGATTAAAATTCACTTTTATTTTAAATTGTACTTTTGCACGGTTTATTGCTTAAAATTGTTTTAAAATTTAATAAATCCTCTTTTAATACTCTACCACTTCCTGTTATCCTATTCCTATATCAAAATAAACATTGATTTTTCAAATTCATTAACATCATCAGAAAAATTCGTAGGTCCTGTTCCAGATCCTCTATTAAATTGGATTACCGAACTAAGTAATGTATCGGCGGAACATCGTTGGATTTTATTACGCAATTTAAAAGCAGCGACAGTTTATCAATTTCGTGTTAGTGCTGTGAATCGAGTTGGTGAAGGTTCTCCCTCTGAACCAAGTAATATTGTGGAATTACCACAGGAAGGTAAGTTTATTATGCCAATTTTTTTTATTTTCATCTATGTATGCATATAATTTGTTTTTAATTTAGCTTTTGTATATATTATTTTTTTATTTTATTGTATTATTTTATGTTAAGTTAACTGTTGTAAAGTCAAGTTTCTTGATACACGTAACTGGACTTTAACTTTTACTGAAATTTTTGAAAAACAAAATGTGCTTTCATTCTCAACATTGTCATAAAAAATGTCACGTTTAGAGCGGGTTTTTGACATGGTAATCAAATGCCAATTAATAATCAGATTAGTTAATCTAAAAATAAATTTAATCTTATGTTAATCCCCTTTGATGTTTTTGAGTACAAGATTAAACTTCGCAGTGTTGCCATACAAAACAACAGAAAACTTCACTGTTTGTTATCAAAACAATGCATATTTTATAAAAAAGAAGAAGACAATTGTAAATTTAATATGAAAATTAATGAAAACTTAAATTAAAAACAAAAAAATGTATTTTGAAGTGTCAAAAAATTTTATTAATTTTTTTTGCATCAGCTGTTTACACTTTTGCATTTCGTGCTTAAGATTAAACCACCTCTATTGGGCGCTTAAACTTGCAAACAAAATTAACTAATTGAGTACTCAAAAACATCTTTCGAGGATTAATTTTATTTTGATAGCTAATCTTTCACCTAAAGATTAGCCCTTAATGTTTTATTACTGTTTTAGTTACTGTAAAAATGGTTTAGAATAAAAGAGTATGCAAAAGTGATAGATTTTAATGTCCAGCTTATGAATTATATAGGCCAATACAATTTTAAAGTCGAAACCCATAAAACTAATGGATTGATCTGTGCTGAATAGGACTTCTTTAATTATAAAGTATTTTATATCATCTAAAAGTCAAATCTGTCGACTTTAAAATAAAAGTTTATGTATGTACAGGGGATCAATTAAGTAATTTGCCTATGTAAAATTTTATAAATTTTAAGAAAAAAACTTTATCTGAACAATTATTTTTAGCAAGATAAAGCAATTTGTTTGTTGTACTTTTTAAAGAATATCTTATATTTTAATTTTCTACCATAAAAAGTAAAATCGTGATATTAATTAACGAGATTTTTGATAAAATGTGAACGTATTGTTAATTTTTAAGGTCAATAAAGTATTTTGCTTTTTTTGGTTTTTTGTTCATTTTTGTAATATTGCTGCATTATTTTATAAAATTTAATATTTTTATTACTCCTATGTATTAGAATAAAATTTTAGTAGTGGAACGACTAAGTTTGGACATTTTTTAACCGATTTATTATCCTATATACCTATAAGAATTTTTCAATATTTGACTTAACATGAAATCTATCGTTTCTTTGATTTAATTTCGAAAATAATAAGTAATTTTGAATTGGATACATGATATATTAGGAAATCAATGGACTTGGACCTAGAAAAAAATTTTAATGGGGTATAAATCTATAGATTATAACAAATATAATCTGGGTTTTGGTCATTTTGTATTGATAAATAAAAACTACATTACGGAAACCCCATCTATTTGGGGAGTACTGTGTGAATTTCATTTAGAATTGTATAATATTGATTCTTATTCAATAAAGCTAAGTACCATCCTAGCCACTCTAAGTATGGGGATATCACCGTTTACCACTATAGAACTATTACATGCTAGAATCTTGATATTCTATCTCATATTTTCAATGCATTATTTTATGAATAAAATACAGTAGGCGTAGTTGGATTTGGATAGTTATTCTTGATTTGGGTTCTAACTATATATAAGTGTATGTATTAGCTGAAAAATATTGCTTTTGTGGATCTTAGGTGATGAGAACAGCCTCTATTTGTAAATATCTAAATTAAATATTTTTCCCGTACCACACGATAGGTCACTTTATATTGTTTCCAAGCAACCTATGGTCTGTTTAGAGGTCTAAATTCAAACATAGTATTCTTTTAAGTTCGTATATGGACTTTGGAGAAGAAAAATGAGGACTTCAGTGGTTTTTGCTTGGATACAAGTCGCTCTCCTTTGGCAGTTAAAGATTTTGAAAGACAACTCAGTGCGTTTTTTTTTAATAATTCTTTGTGTTATTTCATCAATTTCTATATTTTATATTTTTAATGATTGATTAAACATCTCATAATTGAATTTCATTGATTTATACTTGTTCTAAAAATATAAACTAATTTTTTATATTGGAATTGCCTCAGTATTTCCCTTTAAACATTTTTGACGCAAATAACTACACAGTTTCACACAATAAGGATATGATTTTTGAAAATTACAATTGAAAAATACTTAACACGTGTCCTTTTAACAATAAAACAATAAATTCCAAAAAGCAATTAAAAAATAATTTGAAAAACCCAACGAAATTAACTGGAAATTTCAATATGCAAAATACTTTATTGACGTGCAAATTCTGATGAAAAATAATAAAATGCAACAACAAATGCACCAAAATTTTTATTTTAATATTTTTTCTTGGTTTTCCCATTCTACATAATCTCTATTTTCAATTGGAAAACATAATTTTACTTTTTACCTGTTTTTTTGAATTTTATTTATGAAAAAAAAAAAACAAAATTCTCTTAAAAAAAGGTAGGCAAAAAACTTAGTTGATTCACTGTATATCTTCTTCAAAATATCTTGACATACATTTTCCATATCTCGAAAACCTAAAATTGTGATTAGGTTTCAGCGTAGCTCAATCCGTCTTTTAACGACTTTTTATTTTTGTTGATCTGTTCAGTGTTTAGATTTGTATTATAGATTTGTATTATTTAATGGAAATCTTGCAAAATTTAACTTCCACTACAAAAGACATGGAACATTGAAAATCGTGAAAGAGTACTACTTTATGGCATAGATCTCTTAATCCTTTTAGTTTCTTTTGTTTGTCTTTCTAATTTTTTTTTTTTTGTATCATAATTTTGTTATCCTGTTTTATTTCCAAAACAAAAACTATTAAATAGTAAAATAAAACCTAACTAATGCTAAAATATAAATTCCTTTTATCTGTATTCCGTGCACTGGCTCTGTGGTATTTGTAAAATATGTAGAATTACCGCTACACCGAGGTACATATTGTAAAAAATAATTAAATTCTTATTACGAAAAAGCTTGTACAATTAGTAAAATAAAAAATAAATCTTTACCTAACTAAAAACTAATTCCTATAAAATCTCTTTAAAATATGTAGCTCCCTCTGGACCTCCAGTTGGATTTGTGGGTTCTGCTCGTTCACAATCGGAAATTATTACACAGTGGCAACCGCCATTGGAAGAACATCGTAATGGCCAGATTTTGGGTTATATTATACGTTATCGTTTATATGGTTATAACAATGTACCCTGGATGTATCAAAATATTACTAATGAGGCTCAAAGAAATTACTTGATACAAGAATTGATAACCTGGAAGGATTATGTGGTACAAATTGCTGCCTACAATAATATGGGTGTTGGTGTTTACAATGAAGGTGCTAAGATTAAAACAAAAGAAGGTGTACCTGAAGCTCCCCCTACAAACGTTAAAGTACAAGCCATCAATTCAACTGCTGTTAGAGTTAGTTGGACACCTCCAAACCCTCAACAAATTAATGGTATAAATCAAGGCTATAAAATACAGGCTTGGCGTTATCAAGCTATAGACGGTGAAGACCGGGAAATTGAGGAAAGAATGATAACAGTACCACCTAGTTTGCTGGATCCCTTAGCGGAACAGACCGCTATACTCAATGGTTTAGAGAAATTTCAGGATTATAATATAACTGTATTATGTTTTACCGATCCAGGCGATGGTGTCAGAAGTTTCCGTGTGCCCGTTAAAACTAAAGAAGATGTGCCAGATGAAATAACAGCTTTACATTTTGATGAAGTTTCCGATAGATCTGTAAAGGTTTTATGGGCTCCACCGAAAAATATTAATGGTATTTTGACGGGTTATACAGTTCGTCATCAGGTTAAAGATCGTCCCGAAACTATGAAGTCAGTAAATCTTACTGCTGAGGACACACAATTAGTAGTGAATCAATTACAAGCTACTACCCATTATTGGTTTGAAATAAGGGCTTGGACACGTATTGGAGGTGGTCCTCCTAAAACGGCTACTATACAATCTGGCGTTGAACCCGTTCTACCTGAACCTCCTACAAATCTAGCTCTATCTAATATTGAAGCTTTCTCTGTAGTTTTGCAATTTACCCCAGGTTTTGATGGCAACTCCTCAATAACTAAATGGAAAGTGGAGGCTCAAACAGCTAGAAACTTAACATGGTTTACAGTTTGCGAAATATCTGATCCAGATGCAGAAACTTTAACCGTAACCGGTCTTACACCATTTACCCAATATCGCTTACGTTTAAGTGCTACCAATGTAGTAGGTACGTCAAAAGCTTCAGAACCTACCAAAGATTTCCAAACAATACAGGCCCGACCAATGCATCCACCATTTAATGTGACAGTAAGAGCTATGTCAGCCACACAGTTAAGAGTACGTTGGATACCTTTACAACAAACTGAGTGGTTTGGTAATCCACGTGGTTATAACATTACTTATAAGCAAATTGAAAGTGAAAATAGAATTATACCCAAGAGTGTGCTTATAGAAGATCACACTGCCAATTCTCATGTTTTGGAAAGTCTTGAAGAATGGACGGTATATGAAATTGTCATGAATGCTTGTAATGATGTGGGTTGTTCGCGTGATAGTGCAACGGCTGTAGAAAGAACTCGGGAGGCTGTACCATCATATGGACCTTTGGATGTTCAAGCCAATGCTACATCCTCCACCACCATTGTAGTTAGATGGGGTGAAGTGCCGAAGCAACATCGAAATGGACAAATTGATGGTTTTAAAGTGTTTTACGCTGCTACAAATCGTGGAGGGCATGTTTTACATAAAACCATATCAAACAATAGTTCATTTACAACAACATTGACAGAATTGAATAAGTTTGTCATATACCACATACAGGTATTGGCATTCACAAGACTAGGAGATGGTGCTTTAAGTACCCCACCTGTTAGGGTACAAACATTCGAAGATACTCCAGGTGCCCCCTCGAATGTTAGTTTTCCAGATGTATCATTTTCAACGGCGCGTATTATTTGGGATGTTCCTGAAGATCCCAATGGTGAAATATTAGCCTATCAAGTTACTTACTCATTGAACGGTAGCTCGAATTTAAACTATAGTAGAGAATTTTCACCATCCGATCGTACTTTCCGCGCTACCCAACTTTTAGCAGAGCGTTATTATATATTCAGTGTTACAGCTCAAACAAGATTAGGATGGGGTAAAACCGCTTCGGTATTAGTTTATACAACAAATAATCGTGAGAGACCACAACCGCCCTCAATGCCCCAAATATCTAGATCACAAATACAAGCACACCAGATAACATTTAGTTGGACACCAGGCAGAGACGGTTTTGCACCTTTAAGATACTACACTGTACAAATGCGTGAAAATGACGGACCCTGGAGTCTTTTACCGGAGCGAGTAGATCCTACACTAACCTCATATACCGCTACAAATCTAAAGCCTCATACTACCTATCAATTTCGTATACAAGCCACCAATGATTTGGGACCATCTGCATTTAGTAGAGAAAGTATTGTAGTGCGTACTCTATCTGCTGCTCCTTCGGTATCAGTTACCAATCTTAAAGTAGTTCCCATAACTACTACATCAGTGCGGGTACAATGGAATGCTTTAGAAACATCTATGTGGAATGGTGATGCCACTACGGGAGGATATCGCATACTCTATCAACAACTCTCAGATTTTCCTACTGCTTTGCAAACTACTCCCAAAACAGATGTTATGGGTATTAATGTTAATTCGGTAGTTTTATCCGATCTTCAGCAAGATCGTAATTACGAAATTGTTGTGCTACCATTTAATTCCCAAGGACCAGGACCTGCTACACCACCTGTAGCAGTATATGTAGGAGAAGCTGTACCCACAGGAGAACCAAGAGCTGTAGATGCTGCCCCAATTTCAAGTACTGAAGTACGTTTAAGATGGAAACCCCCTAAGCAAAGTATGCAAAATGGTGATCTCTTGGGTTACAAAATATTCTATTTAGTAACAGATTCTCCACAAGAACTAGAGGATGGTAAAACATGGGAAGAAGAAATTGAGGTAGTTTCGGCCACTGCTACTTCTCACAGTTTAGTGTTTTTAGATAAATTTACTGAATATCGTATACAAATCTTGGCATTTAATCCTGCTGGTGATGGACCTAGATCATCACCTATTACGGTCAAAACATTGCAAGGTCTTCCCAGTGCTCCACAAAATTTAAGATTTGAAGATATTACTATGCAATCCTTAAAAGTTTCCTGGGATGCACCCAAATTCAAAAATGGTGAAATTTTGGGATATTTAGTTACATACGAGACTACAGAGGAAAATGAGAGTAAGTTTTAAAACGCAAACACATTTAAAAGAGATTTATATAATACCTACGATTTTATTACAGAATTCAGTAAACAAGTTAAACAAAAGGTTTCTGGTACCAGCTTAATGGTACAAAATCTGGAAGAAGAAGTCACCTATACATTTACCGTCCGTGCACAAACTATTGATTATGGACCAGCGGTTAGTGAGAATGTGACAACTGGTCCTCAGGAGGGTTCTCCGGTTGCACCTAGAGACTTAATATTATCTAAAACATTATCCAGTGTAGAAATGCACTGGTTAAATGGACCGTCAGGTCGTGGACCCATATTGGGTTATTATATTGAAGCTAAAAAACGAGGTGAGTATTTTATTTTGCTTTAAAAGGATATATTTTGGAATTTGGCTTAATTTAATAGTTTATTTTTAAAATAACAAAAAAAAAAAATATAATAATTTTTTAGCAAATTTTTTATTCCTATTTTTTTTTTTTTTTTAATCTTAGTTCGATAAGTTGTATTTTATTTATTTTTTTACACTAATTAGTTAATATATATTTCACTTGGGCTTTTACTTTTAATTTGATTACAAAAAAACTTATCGAATCAAGTTTTTGCATTCTTGGTATTTTTATCTATTTATAAAACTTTTTAAATACTGGTTATTGGTTTTTTATTTATTTTCTTAAAACCTCTTATTTCTTCCTATTTCTAAATTTAACTTTGGTGTGCTGAATTAAAAATTAAACCTGCTTTTATAGAAAGAGGAGAACCATCATTTATTTGTAAGTATTGGTCTCGAAACGGAATATTATTTGTAGTTTATTGAAAACCATAATCCAAGTATTTTCATTTAGCTAAACCAATTTTGAACTAATAATCTAAACCTTGTAGTTGGCCTCATTAACTTATATATTTTATTACTTATAACAGTTTTTATTAATATAAAAATTTCCCTTTACATAGACGACTCCCGTTGGGAGACTATAACGAAAACGACCACCGGCACAATACAGGACTTTACGGTCAGTTATCAAAGTTTGTTGCCATCTACTGCCTATACATTCCGTGTTATTGCATATAATCGTTATGGAATATCATTCCCCGTCTACTCTAAGGATTCCATATTAACGCCATCCAAATTACATTTGGAATATGGTTATCTGCAGCATAAACCTTTCTACAGACAGACATGGTTTATGGTTGCTCTAGCTGCCACATCTATTGTTATAATCATTATGGTTATATCGGTATTATGTGTTAAGAGCAAAAGTTATAAATATAAACGTAAGTGTTTTAAGAAATTATGAAACTGTTAAAATCAACTAGAAAGTTTCCTTTTTTATATTTCAGAAGAAGCTCAAAAAACTTTAGAAGAATCTATGGCCATGTCAATTGATGAGCGTCAGGAGTTAGCTTTAGAATTATATAGATCAAGGCATGGTGTAGGTACTGGTACTTTAAATAGTGTGGGTACTTTAAGCAGAGGTACTTTGGGTACAATGGGACGTAAGGCAAATAATCGTCCGCCACCTAATATACAATTGGGTAAAAGTCCTCCACGACCTTCACCTGCCTCAGTAGCCTATCATAGCGATGAAGAGAGTCTAAAATGTTATGATGAAAATCCTGATGATAGCAGTGTTACGGAAAAACCATCAGAAGTTAGTTCATCGGAAGCATCACAGGTATGTTTAATAATAAAATTGTAATAAAACTAAATTTCTCTTTTTTTAACTTAAGTTCGAAATTAACAAAATTTGAAATATGAAACCCAAGAAGTAAAGTGTCTGACCCTGAACTCAGAATTTCTCTAGAACATCATGTTTTCGAGGTTTATTGTCATATTTAATGCTTTATAAAAGCAAATTTTAGCTTAAGCTAACTTGATATTAAGAGTAATTTCTGAGGTCAAATGTGGTTTTCACGCTGGTCAACCCTTTAAAAAAAAGTATATTCGGGTCACTGGATAAAAAATTTGATAGCTTGCGCAATATTCAAAGCTCTAAAGTTCGAAAATGTTGATATTTTGATCTTTTTACATAATTTTGAATTTTATCAATGATGAATGCAAAATTTTAGCCCTAACGTGCTACGGAAACCGATTCAAAAATTTGAAATTTATTTGTTTAAATAAAAGCTTGCAATATTTTGTATAAACTGTAGAAACATGAAAATATTAACGCTAAATTTTCTTTTTATTTTCTAGCATTCGGAAAGTGAGAATGAAAGCGTACGCTCAGATCCTCATTCATTTGTCAATCATTATGCTAATGTTAACGATTCCCTGCGACAGTCGTGGAAGAAACAAAAACCAGTGCGTAATTATTCCAGTTACACAGACTCTGAACCTGAAGGTAGTGCAGTGATGAGTCTCAATGGTGGTCAAATTATTGTTAATAATATGGCCAGATCGAGAGCACCACTGCCTGGTTTCTCATCTTTTGTCTGACAATCTACAGAGTTTTAAGTGTAAACATACGTACATATAAAGATGATATATATGTACGTATATTTTGTTATCGATTAAATTTTTTTTCTAAAACAAACACACATACACATCCATACATAAATTAATTACAAATCATTAAGAGAGAAAACAAAAGCAAAAATCATATTCTATTTGTAAGTGAAAAAAATTAAATGAAATTGTCTGCCTATTTATTTTTAGTGTTTAATTAGTATTTAATCTAAGAGATCTAACGAAATTATTAGTTTTATCTATAAGTAACAAACAAAAACGATAAACTGATTAAATATGTAGTATACATTAAAGTATATGTATGTAATAATTATAGTACCAGATAATAGCATTCATCTACTTATTTTCCATTCTTTTTTTAAATTAATTTTATTAAATGTTTTTATAAGTTCTCTTTTTGTATAACTATGTAGGTACATACATGTGTAATTATAGTTTAAATTTTAAGTAAACCGTACTATGACAAAGTTCAAATTTGAAAATTTTTAAAAGCTATTGTAAATGAATCAGATAATGAATACTCTTCTATAAGATTATTTATTAAAAACTAAGCTTCATTTAATAGCTTTTAAAAGTGAAAGACAAAACTTTTATCGCTTAATTGTATTATATATTTATGATATAAAAATACGTACGTTTAAATTGACCTATTTAGAAATGTGTTCATATTACCCCTAATCGACCCTAACTAAATTAGTTTAGAGAAAATGTAACATTTTAACATGGATGCAAATTTGTAAAGTATAATTCTAGGTAATTAAAATTTTAATTTTATTAGAATTCTGTTATTTTTTTTTTTTTTCACATAAAAAATATTCAGATTTCGAATTAGAAGATTTTATTACAAGTATTTATTGCATGTAAATGTTATTAATATATTTTGCTAAATACAAATTACCAATCATCTAAAGGAATAAATCAATTTGAGAAGTAAATAAGAAAACAATAAAACCTCTACCAATTTCTTTTTCATAAACTGTTTTTTGCATCGAAAATTTTTTTAAATAGAATTACATAATAGATTTAGAGGAAAAATTCCAGCTTTTGTTTTACATTAACTTCTTCTAGAACGGGTACAACCAGAATTCATATCCTTTAACAAGAACCTTAAAGTATTTCTTTTAATAAAAAAAATTACAATTGATTACAAAACTTATTCCAGAACCATTCTATGCAACGAGTGTCGACTCTATTACTATTCCATAGTACCATATCCAAAGGTGATAATTTTAAACTAATAAATATCTAAACTATGAACTAAAAGAAATCCATTTTTCGTTACATTTCGAGACAAACTTTTAAGTCGCAACTTTATCATAGTTTTGTCGAAGAAAATTATTTTGAATTGTTAAGATATCTCTTCAATTTGCAGAAATATCTTCCGTTGAAGTTTTTGCAGTAAAAGATGTTATCAATAGTAGTTGAATTTTAAAGCATATTTACAATCACAAATAATAATTTTTCAAAAACTAATTTATTACCTTTAAAATTTATATCACAGATGTGGACTTATTTGCTGAATATATTGCCATCAAAAACTAATTTTCATCCAAATCTAAGATAGAGAGCAACAAAACGTTAACAATATGTAGTTCTCAATAGAAATTTTATATGAACAAAGTATATGTAATTATATTTTCAATAAAAATTTAAAAGTAATTTTGATTTTTCTCTCAACTTAACTAGTTTAGTTATGGTCTTTTAAAAGCGGTTTAAAAACTTTATATTAATAAAAAAATTAAAAATCCCTCTTCTAGCTTTTGATTTTAAAGTATTTTTATCCTTTATAATAACAACAAGCTGCAAGAATACTATGTATTATATTCATATTTTCTTCATTTCATAGATTTCATTTTAGTCACAAAATTCCATTCCGCTCAAAAAAGGAATTGTTATATTATTGTTATTCTTCAGAATAAGAAAACGACAACTTTTAACTTTTAATCCACATATTTACTAAAAATAATTTCACTATCGATTGGAATGGAAGTTTGTGACAATTTTTGCAATTTTTTTACCGAATAAAAACTATAAAATGTTTATATAAAGGTTTAAATAAAAAATACGTTAAAATTCACAAACAAAAGCAAGAAAGGGTTTAAATATTACAAGTAGTGTCGCTGTTTTAACGTATACAATTTTAAATTATATGTTTTCGAATTTTCATTTATAAAAAAATCCCCAATAATAAAACGATAACAAAATATTGCAATCACTTTGAAATTGTTTACATTATAGAGATTCGCAGTTATATTGGACATTAGCTCATTAAATAATATACGTAGTATATATATATATGTATTAAGCATAATTTTGGGACTTAATGAATTCAGATTAAAAGTCCTACCAAATATGTCTACTAATTTAAAAGTAATTTTATTTTATATAACAAGAGTGTGTGATCAATTAAACTGCAAATTCACTCATAAGAAAAAACAACTAAATAAATGTGTATGTATGTATATGTTTAAACTACATTTTCAAACTTGTGATAATAGTACTTTTCTAAAACCCCTGAAAAAAAAACTAAAATATAAATAAAAAAATATTTTGTAACCCTTTTTTCATAATTTTTATTTAATTCAACACTTCTTTTGTTTTAGTTTTGCTTGTAAATTTTATTTTTAGATTTAAGATATAAACGACCATGAAAATCTCATTTATTTTTTTTTTTTTTTTTTAATTTTAAGTATTTTTTTTATAAAAAAAATGTAAATATTTTTAAATGTATTTTATAATTAAACAATTTTTTACGGAAAATCCCACACAAAGTGCAGCTAAAATAATTTTTAAAATTACGTTTAATATTTTTGTATTTATTCTTTATTTTATAAAAAAAAAATAATTCAAGTGCTTTTCATATTATCAATGCCTTTTTAGTTAGTTTTTATTATATATTTTTATTGTTTTTCTAAAAATAGGCCATAATTTGAAATGCAATGTAGTCTCATTAAACCGATTTTTTTAATTTTTATAAAGAAAAATAAATAAACAATTAAAATGAGTCTACAGACTGATTACTGTATGTATTTTAAATAATAATGTGTAAATGTAAAGTGCAACCATTTGTTAGTATAATTTTATATTTTAAAATTTCATATTAACTACTTACAGCTAAATTGCTCAAATAAATAAATCTACTTGAAGTTCTATTTTATTTAACCCTACTTTAAGTAAAATTTATAATTAAGTTTATTTTTTTTAATCTAATTAATAAGTTTTCTTAGTAAATAAAAAAATAATTTAATGTAAAGAATAAGTATTAAAAAACTGTACTTGAGAAAAAATAAAATAAAAACAACTGATATACATATAGATACGTATGTACTGTTTTAATTTTTACCAATCAATATTAAATACAAATTTAAGTTTACTTTTATTGAAAATTTAATGTGTTAGATGGTTTTTTAATGCTTCTGTTTTTATCGTTTTTTAAAAGAAAATTCATAAAGAAAAACTCGAATAGAAAAATTACACATTAAAGAAAATTTTAAAAGTACCATTCGAATAATGAAAGAATTAAAAAATTTCTATGTTCAATATTATAGAAAAACTTAAAAAGTATCAATTGAACGAAAAAGTTCCTTCTTGTAGATTCTCATTACTCATTCTCATACTGAGGTCCCTAAATGTTAAATTTTATATTTTTATATGTTATGTCATTAGCAAAAAAGTCTCTTTTATAAATTCTCATTTAAAAAGGACTTTGTTTCGGTTCCCCACTCTAGAAAATTCGAAAGATACAATTTGAAAAATGAAAACGTACCAAAGAGTCTTCTCTTACAGATACTTATTCTGTTAGGACCCAGCATGTTAAAGTATTTGTTTCTAAGTTCAAGATTGTAGTGACATTTGAAGGACGAAAAAGTATCAAAAAGTTCGCTATTAAAAATCTCATTCAGTGTATGTTCAATAATCTTGTGTTTTAGCTTTATATTATAGAATATATATATCGTCACCTGAAACGAAACGCAAAACGCCCTAACTAACAAAAAATTCCAAATCGATTTTATTATTGATTCTAATGTATTGCATCAAAACAAATGTCCACACCAAAAATTGGACTCCTCCGACCATAATTATCGATTTTATTGACAAAAAACAAAAGGCCCTATCTACAAAAACATTTAAATGTTAAAGGTAAAAAGTTCAATTTATCCATTTTTTTATAAGCCATTGTAAACTATCATAACAAGTGATAGGTTCCACTATTAAGCAATTTGTTTATTTACTACTAATAAATCGCGTTGATAGAAAAAAACTTTTTAATTTAAATAGTTTTTTGCTTCTCCTGTAAAATTTTTAAAATGTTAGATAGGGCCGTTTGGTGACGTTTTAGGTGACGATATGTAAGTACAAAAATTATTATTTGAAGAAGATACCAAAGAGTCACCTCTGATATATTCTCATTTAGTCATTATAAATTGTATGTATCTAGGTTTGATAAAACGAAAACGTTCCAATAATTTCTCTCTTATAGATTCTTGTTCAATCAGGGACGTGTAGATTATCAATTTACCCTTTCCGCACAGGAATAGGCTTCTCCAGAATTAAGTTTCTAAAATACTCTGTCAAATATGTATACCACAGATAAAACTCAAACGACGCAAATCTGCATTCATTTGTTCCAGAAAAATTATGTTTACAAAAAGTACCAAACAATTTACCCGAATTTGGTCCTATATATAGCTTTTGTGTAAGTAAATTAACTATTATTCTTTTTTTAATTTTATAAAAATTAGCTCAATGAATAAATAGGCGATTTTATGTCATTAGTATGTGGTAGTATTTTTTGCTAAGTAGAAGTGACTCATGTGGAAAACCTTTATTAACAGAATACCATAAAACTATACAGACATAAGAAGTCTCATTTCGCCACAGTTCCATAAGATCTTGAAGTAGACAGCACATTAATCTAGACTCAAATTAAACATCGATTTTTATTTGAAACACCTAAAACACTCCAATTAAGAAAATAGTGAAAATTTGAGATCACTTTTATTTTACCTCAGAAATCGATTTGTATGTGAAAAACCTAAATAACGAACCAATTGAGAAAATAATGAAAATCTGTGATCCATTTTCCATCAAAAATCGATTTATATATCAATACCGCAAAATCAGCTGTAGATCCTTAAACAACGCTCCCATTAAGAAACTAGTTAAAATCTGTGGTAACTTATATTTTCCATCAATAATCCGGTTATATATGAAACCCCTAAAATCGGCTGTAGATTCTTAAATATCGCTTCTATTTTCATCAAAAATCAACTGTAGATCCTTAAATTACTCTCCTATTAAGAAAATCTCTGATCACTCATATATTCCATCAAAAATCGGGTTTTTATGTGAAAACCCTATAATCGGCTGTAGATCTTTAAATAACGTTCCTATTTAAAAAAAATAGTGATAATCTGTGATCACTCAAATTTCTATAAAAAATCGACTTGTATATGAAAAACTTAGTCTGTTGTAAATCCCTTTAATAACGCTCCAATTGAGAAAATAGTGAAAATCTGTGATCACTAATATTTTCCATGACACATCGATTTTTATATGAAACACCTAAAATTGGCTGTAGATCCTTAATTAACGCCCGAATAGAGAAAATCATCAAAAACCAATTTTCATTGAAAAGCTTAAACCTTCGTAAATATTTCTTAATAATGCCTTAAAACGGATGTAGCTTCTTTATACGCTTGCAATTTAGAAAATCGTGATATATGTATGTATGTAAGAGGAAGCTAATCGAAGTGACATACATATCTTAAACTTTGTAAAATTCGGAACGTTTGGAAGCTTAAAGAGTTATATGGATTATATTATGATATTGTTTTATTAAAATTGGAATAAATAACAAATTTATTAATATATTGACCAAATTACGCACAAGAGGTATGTTTTCTCTAAGGCAAAACACTGTTCGCGTGACTAAGATATGAGAAATGTAGACTTGATGCTCCAAGTACTAAATCCACTAAGATAGGATTTACATTCTGACATGGACATTTAATATAAAATATAATAAATAATAGAAAAATGCACTTACCTTAAATAAGATGACACGGATTGTAACAACCATATTTATTTAAATATTTTTCCACGACAATCGACAACCAGTTCTTCGCGAACAACGACCACGAATTATCACCATAGCTTCACAGATTTTACACGAGTCGCTGCTACAACAATAACCAATTTTTATTTTCTACTATTTTATTTATTGAATAGTACTTAATTCACGTTTATTATTTATTTAAATTCTCACTTTTTAAACTTTAACACTACACTTGTTCTACAATCACATTCATTGTAATTTACAGTTATAAATGGCGCATTCAAGCACGTTTAACTTTGCTCAAGCACGGATGAAACTAAAAAGGCTGCCATATTATTTTAAATCTATAATTTAAGTGGTGATGCCGTACTTTTTACTTTTATTTGTTATGTATGTAAATATATTGAATAAACGACTTCATTCTGTAAATTAATCAAACGGAATTTCCATACAAAATTGTGATTACGTTCTTTAATATACATCTATTGCAATATAATTGTTTACTATGTTTTCTTTTATATACTTACTGTTAGCTTTTGCTTGTTATTTTGATTAATCTGTCAAGCTTTGTTGCATCAAGCATGTTATCTTACAGTCTTTGTTTTTATAAACAACACACACTCGCAAAGAAGTTAATATCTTGATGTACACAAACAAATTGTCAATTTCGCAAAACATTTCGTATAGTAAAATTTCCAATTAGACCGTGAATAACGCAATTTAAAAGAACAATAAATTTACAAAATAAAAATGAAAAATACTTTCTAGACACTATAAGGACAATAAATATTACATTCAAACATATAATGGGACAGAATCAAAGTTTGACGGATTCTCTCCCTGATGTGGATAGTGTCCATATGCAGGTCGTTCGTCACACTAAAGTGTTATCGGAAATAAATTCCCTAACTTACGAGGATTTTAAAACATGTCTGGACAATTTAAATACACTGTAAGACCATTAACAAATTTCATTAAAATAACTAATTGTATAATTTTTATTTTATTGATTTTTCTACATATTTCCATAACGTAGTTCTCGCAAATGTATTGATCCCAATGGCAAGCAACTGGTGTTTTTAATTAAACGTGGTACTGACACTTCATTGTTATGGAAAGCTACTGTTAAAATAGCATGTATTAAAGTGGATCCCCAGACACGCCAAATACATTCCTATAAATTTTTGAATCTTAAACAATTCTTATGTGTATTTAAAACTTTTCAGTCGCATTTGGAAAGTTTAGTAAGAAGTGAAAATCAAAGAGTAACTATATGATCATTACAAATATCTTCATATTTATATGAATATTTCTGGTTGTAGGATATAAGACGTGGCTCGCAATCTACACCGGAAGATGAGGAACATTCGAATAATCTTGATATGACG
The DNA here is from genome assembly GCF_015586225.1 of Lucilia sericata. NCBI lineage: Eukaryota > Metazoa > Arthropoda > Insecta > Diptera > Calliphoridae > Lucilia > Lucilia sericata. The sequence goes on from NW_023994480.1 coordinate 206,036, forward strand.
ACAAACTTGCCGCAACAATTTACCGCTTCAATGTTTATGAGTGCTTTGGGCAGTAGCACTGACAGTGGCAGCGGCTTGAGTAGTCCAACGACATCTACTTGTTCTCACAACGATCATGTGGACGAATGTTCTATATGTTTGGATCGTTCAACCGAAGTTATATTACCTTGTACGCATAGCTTTTGTACGCCCTGTATAGAGCAATGGTAAGCAATAAAACAATAATTTAGAACTCTCCCGGATTAGATATAAGATTTTAAATCATTCATTACATTTTTATACCCTACACCAATCAGAAGTTATTCTGAGCTTAATCTACTCAAAAAGTGATTCTGATCCGTTTTGTGAGCAAGCTACAAGTAATTTGATAAATTTAGACTTCTTCTTTTTGTCCAAGGACAAAATCGATTGAAAATGGACCACTTTTTATCTAAGCCCCATACAACTGTATTTTATGATTAGGACTTTGGAGCTCATAATATTTTTAACCATTGTCCATATAAAACTTCTTGCAGAAAATCACTTTATTATCAAAAAATTATTAAAATATTTAGGATAATCTACATTTTTAGCATACTTTTTATTAAGAGCCTGTTTCACTAAAGGCACATGTTCTTATTTATAATGAAAGCAAGAAATAAATTCAAAAATGTATTTCTTGCAAAATTTTGTAATTTAAAAGTTACTAAATTATATAGTACAATTAGTAATATTTTTAATTAAAATTTCTTTTTAGGAATGTTAATAATAAAACTTGCCCGATATGCTGTGAAACTTTGGAAAGTACGGATGATACTTGGGTCATGTCGAATATACCAGGTGTGGAGGAAATAAATGAAGAAATTTGTGCAGAATTCATGAATTTAGCTGCTAAAGAGCAATAAATAACTAAAATGTTAAGAATCTTAGCTGGCTTAATTACAACCATAAATATTGGAATATAGCCATAGCAATAATTTCATTCTACAATGAACAAACCCAATTCCTCATACTACTACATTTTCCTAAATGTAATTAATATTTGCTGTTTCTTATATGCAGCGATTTAAAAAACAATGTTTAATAATTTATATTTATATAAAAGTTTGTTTTTATGTTATTTGTATTGATATTTTAACAATATATACATATATTTAAATTATAACCCGAAAAACTGGACAATTTTTCATAAAACTTTTGTTGTGTATTTTAAAAAACAATACATAAAGTACAAAGTGTATGATGTTTCATATATAATTATGTTTTCTTAATCTTGCATAAACGGTTTATATTTTAATATAACTAGTATTTACAAGATACTTTATTAGTACTTGTATGTTGTATTTTTGTGATCTTAATGCTACTTACATACATACGTACAAACTACAGCTGAAGCAATTACATATAAATAATTTTCTTTCTAGAGTTATCTTATTTATAATAGTTTTAAATTAAAATACATTAATGTTATTTAAGGATGAGTCAAAGCATTAATAACAGGAATTTCCGTAACAGCTTGTCATCAATTGGCACGTCTTTTTATCGTTACTTTGCCCTTAGCTAAATGAGACATATTGATTTTAACTTTACTGCTACTACTGTCATTTACTTTTTTCACCCATACCTGTTTTAATAATTAATACTGATATTAAATTTGTTAATAGAAAAATTTTAAATAACTTACCACTTCGTTGCCAATAGCAGTGATTGTGGCAGCAAACTTAGGTAAATCTTTTCCTTCTACATAAATCTGCTGACCACGATGAAACCAGCGTTTTTCATACAATAATTTTCCATCTTCTATGCGAGTTTCAACAAAGTGACAACCATTATCGGAAGTAATTGAGTTTTGTTGGTGGTTATTAGTTGAATAAGAACTGCCAATGCCATTTTGTTGCAGAGCTTAAAAAAAATAAATGTATTTGTTAAATTAAACTATTTATATGTTATACAACAGGCATGGAAAATTAATAAAAGTACTAATTTACTTTTACTAGTCTAGTGACTAGTCATTGGACTAATTTATTGCCTATTGATTGACTGTCAATGGAGAAGTATATTGACTATTTTATGGGTTAGTTTATGAGTCTATTAATTAGTCCATGGATTCGTCTTAACCAATCTACTGTTTTAGTTGTCAAAGGTACTGAATTTTCCATGCCCGGTAATCAACTTACTAGGAGTAAGAGGTTTGCCTCTTTGAATTGTTTTCAAATCATTATCTATATCCTTTTCATCCAACATATACACCAATAACTGCCCTGTGGTCGGTTTTCTACGCTTTTCCACAACCGGTACGGGATCATTCGGTCGCCTTCTAAGTTTTCTTGTAATTGTAGGCTTTATCTATGTAAAAAATAAAAGTAATTTAAAATACTTTAATTTTATGTTAAAGGAAATTAGTGTTTTACCTCCATGGAATCATTTGTTAATTCCAGACTATATCTCTCATTTTCTATAACCTTTCTACGTTCTTCGAAATCTGTTAATATATTATCTTTAAGATCAATCTGAAATTAAAAGAATTATTTAATAAAATACTCAATAATCAATACATTTATTGAAGCGTACTTTTTTTTCATCATATTCTTTCTGTGCAGCTTTCTTTTCCAATATGTAGTCTCTTTCAACACACTCTTGTAGATAATCTCGGTAAATTTCATTGAGCCGTAAACGTTCTTTATACTGATTTTCCAATTTTTTCAATCTTTTCATATATTCTGGATGAGATAAATTTTTTAATTCTTCCAACTGTTTATTCAAGCTAGCCAACTTATGTTGATACATTCTATGGCAAAAAAAGAAATGAAAACTAAAAATCGACCACACACCCTGTAAAATTGTTTACTTACTGTTCCTTTAGTTCATGATTCGTGCCATTGGTATTGTGGGAGGCACTGCTATAACCCTGACTTCTTCCATTATTGCGGAATTCTGTTTCGCTAGCATCATCTGTATCTATATTTTCAATAAAACACTTATTTTAAATTTATTCTTCAGAAAAAAAGAAAACAAAAAAATCGAACCTTCTTCACTATCATAGGCATTCTGTTCATAGTTATTGGATCGTGAATCCTCGTTATAATCAGCAAAACGTTCGTCGTCACTTGCCATGTATGTATTTAAAGACATTTATTATGGGATGATTATTTTAATAAAAATCTTTTCTTTTAAATAATTTAATTTAAATTTTAATTAGAAAATTGACTTGCTCTACTAAACAAACTAACATCTTTTCGCAGCTGATTTGCTTGAGGTTTGTGTGTATACATTAAAAAAATCACGTATTCAAGCATGCTTCTTCTTTTCAATGTTTCAATCACACCGGATTGCTGACATTTACATACATACATATTTTTTAATAGATGTTTTTAGGTTTTCTTAATTAAGAAAATACTATATTTTTAATTTAACTTGCCATATTAGTTTGCTTCTTTGTTAGCATAGGATAAAATTTGTAACTGAATCAAATTTCCGTTTACCGAATAAGCTAAAATTTCGTGAATTCATGATACTTCTTATGACGAAATATTGTATATTCAAAAATTAGAAATTATGAGAATTATAAAGAATTAATTTATTTTAATCGAAAATTGTTTGTAAAAGTTTTTGTAGGAATTTATTTATGATCAATGCAGTACAATTTAATTGTCCTATAGGTATTTTATATAGTTTATTATATTTTCAATAATTTAGTTCTTAGAATTTCTTTATAATTATATCATTTTGTCTTGAACCATTGTTAAGTAGAAATTTGTAACCCCTTATGGCCTATAGGCTAGGTTATTGGATATTGTTAAATAAAATAAATATTTTTATTCGATTTTTCCAATAACTAAAACATAAAAACAGATTTTCTCAAATTTTTTTCATTACTTATAAATAAATTTTGCTGATTTTAAATAGTAGACATCTTGAAAACATGTTTGATCGAATTTTTCAAGATTTGGATTACGCAGTTATCTGGGGCTCTGAGAAAGTTTACATTTATAAAATGACCACCTTATTCACAAACAAAATTTTTATTTTATAAACGGTTTATAAATTAGATTTTGTATTGTATTGTTGTTTGTGAATAAGGGGGTGAGAGTATAAGTTTTCGATAAAACCTTTATAGAAAGCAAAAATCATAATTCTAAACAATTTTCAATTCCAAGTAAATAGTGAAAGTTGTTTAACTTCTATTTTTTAATTTTTACCAAAAAAAAGACTATACTAAACAAAATGTATTGAAATAATGGTTACGGAATTATAACCATTCTGTGCGACAAGGCTTATAATTAATATCTTGAATCATTCCAATTTGTTTATATAAAATTCTATTACAGATAACTTTTATAAAAATCTTAAAACTGTTACAATTAAGATTTCAAAAAACTGCTTAATTAACTAAATAAAAAGCGTTTTTTTTTCATTCTGAATTAAAATATATTAATACCGTTATTGATTAATCTAACATATATCCATTTGAAAGAAATGATTCGAGTTACAAAATAATCACCTGGTAATTGAGGCTTGCAATTAAAAATTTGTAAATTTTAGGTATATTGAGTTTTAACTATTTGAAAATATTTTTTTCATAGATAAATTATACTTTAACTATTTTATTAAGCTTCAAATTAATTCGAGTTAAAAACTTCATTCCTTCATACCTAGTTCGCAATTACTGATTGTTTAATTGAAATCTGATGCAAATTCAATGAAAATAATTTTGAAATATTTGCAAAAGAATGAATCTTTTGAAAAGGTGATTTGTAGTTTAATGAAAATTGTTTTAAATTTAAAATAAAATATACTAAATAAGGGGAATAATTCAACACGTTATCTGGGGTGTTACTTCATATTACTATTTCAGAAAGATTTTTGAGATGTTTTTGCTTTCAAATTGAATTACAGTGTAACACCTCATCACTAAGGAGTGTCTAAGAATTTGTTACTTATGTTTTATTGACTACAACTTTAAATTTTGAAATGCTAATCAAGGAATAACTAACCAATTTGGAGCCATTTTGAACTCTTATTCATATTGAGTATATTCTATAAGCAAGGCTTAAACTGTAATCATTAAACAAAACATGGCAATTTGAAACTAAAAACTATAGGTATAAAGGGATACAATCCTTAATACCTATATTGTAAAAAATGTTGATGAATTTTGATAATTTAAGTTGAGATTTTTAATCTTTCCAATGCACAACACACATACTGGAGTTTGTTGATATCATTTGTTTACAAATATTGTTAATCACATCACTAACTATAAATTTCTTTTATCTGAACAGATACTAATCCAAAATATTCACTTTGTTGACTTTCTTTTGTTTTTTGGGGAGAAATATATAAAATACACTTTTGTTGTCTGTTGTTTTGTTTCTTTTAAATATTTTTATATTTTATCATTTTCTTTTAAAATAGAAAAAACATCTTTGTTGCATGACGAACAAAAAGATTTATAAAAACTACTTGCAGAGGTTGAATATCACCCATGTCATATTTAACTTATTTATTGGGGACGACCACGACCGAAACCGCCACGGAATTCAACATCACCGGCACCAGCGCCTACATCACCCTTCTTATCAGCACCACCGGGGGCACGTCTGTAAGCAGAGCGATCTTCACCAGTCTTGCTAACATCACCGGAACGAGCAGCAGCAGCTGGGCGGGGACGTACAGTTTCGGGTCTGGTGGGACGCTTGAGAGTGGCGGGAACAATCTCAGGAGGCAAGTGCAAGTAGCTGCGCAAGAACTCAATACCTTCGTTGGTCAAGTACCAGTAGTAATGTCTCCAGGCGAATTGTTCCTTAACCAAGCCACGGGAGTGGAGGGACTGCATTGTTTTGATGACATGCAAGTTGGGAATGCTCTCGAGCTCGGGGTGCTTGGGAGCATGGGTATCTTTTTTGGCTACGATAACACCCTCTTTGAAGAGGTATTCGTAAATAGCGACACGATGAGCCTTTGGCATAAACATCCTGCAAATAGAACACAAAACACCAATTAGTTTATTTGTAATTATAATGTTCATCATCATTATTTATAAATCTATTCAGCTTTTTCTTCACAACATAAAAAACTCCTACCTTCAAGGTAGGAATTTTCATTTTATCCACTATTTATTTTTCAATAGACAAAAACTAATCGTTTTCACTGATACACTTTCCATATTATTTTTAATTTAAAATTATTTTCACATATTAGTTTAATGATTGTAAAGATTTTTAATGATTTTTTAAAGAATTTTACATACTTTAGCGTCTTCTGTGGAGCAGTCACCGGAAAGAAAGGAAAATCGAGTTGACAGCTGTCATTGTGTTGACATTTGTGTGCTGTTTGACTACTCAACAACAGGTGGCGCTTCTGTTGAAAAAGTGTGTTTATTTGTAATATATATGCTAATGAAACACATTTTTATTATTTTAAGTTGGCAATTCAGGGAGTTATATATTTTTTTTGTTATTAAAAATGTTATTTATTATTTTATTTATTTAAGAAAGACTTAAATATGGGAATTATAAAAAACGTTTAGGCTTTTTAATTATAAAAATTTCATTCATCGATTATTTTTCAAAAAGGTTTATAAATATACATTTATATAGAATTTCATATTAACAATATGTATATTTAGGGAATTACGACCAATTACACTGGGTAATAGACAAACATTTAATTTTTAGTAAATTATTTTTCAATTTCAAAATTTTGTAAATACATAAAAAATCAACAGAATACCCTTTTTCAGTCCAAAATATACAAACAATTTAATTTTTTCCAATTTTAAATCCATTTTCGACTTTGTATTAGATATTTCTTTGAAATCAAAACTAATAGAATTTGAATTTCAAAATTGAAAAAAATAAATAAAAAATATATTTTCCAAAAAAAAAAAAAAAAAAAATATATATATATATATATATATATATATATATATATATATATATATATATATATATATATATATATATATATATATATATATATATATATATATATATATATCATTGCCAATTTTAATTCGATTGAAATAGTCGATATGTTTAAAATTACCTTTCATAAAAATGGACTTAAAGTTAAAAAAATGGAGAAAATATTTAAAGAATACAGATTGTCTTTCTATTGTCGTTAAGAAAATAAAATCGGACTAAAGAAATTTGCTATACAATTTTTAAGTCGACTTCAATAAAAAACATTTTTTGTGGAATAACTTTCAATTTTCTGGGTATATTAGTTGTGTTTTGTTGCTATCAATGAGTGTTAACGCTTAAAGTTAGCAACAAAACGAACATTACCTGACTTGGCATCACTCCACAGAAGAAATCTGCTAAATCTTGAAATTATTTACATTTTCTTAAAAAAGGTTTTTTTATTTGATATTTTTTTTGATTTAAATTTTATTTTAAAATATTTTTTTATTGTTTGACATAAACACATTAATATTTGTATTTTTATTTTTGAATTGGTAGCACTTTTATCGACGTTAAAATTAACTTGTATAATTTTACACGTTAACTCCTAACGTTTATAAATTTTAAATTTATATGAAATTGCCTTTGAACGTTAGCAACAAAACACAACTATTAAAAATTGTAAATATGGGGTCTACTAGACCTACAAACTGCACTTGAACTAACATGAAGAGTATATAACCTTTTTGTAATTTTGTCTCATAGTGTTATTAACGAAATATTTTCAAAGTTTTTCAAATTAAAAAATTAAATTTTTTAAATTTTCAAAAACAACGAATTGGAAATTTAGAAAAATAAAATAAATGTAAAATTAAAATCTTTAAATTGAACGTAAGTGTCAAGGAAAATAAAAATTATCAGCTGATAGAATAACACCACCTTATACAAAATCCGACTCCGAATGACATTTCCTATAAATGTCAAATGTTTATTTTAGTTTTTATTATTGTAATATTTATTTATTGTATTATATTTTTTATATTTAATATTTATTGTAATAATAAATTTGCTAATATATGAATTTATTGTGATTTTGCAATTGAATAAAAGAAATAAAAATTTTATTTCAAATAACTACATAAATTTGTCCAATAAAGCCCCAATTTATTAATGAACAAATAACAATGGATGGCATAACCACCAGTATAAATGCAATATTAAAAAATTTGATTAAAAATTTTAATACATTACTCGATTGTCCTGTGCGTTTTTCAGGAGAGTATGATGCGAAGAAAGTGCACAATTTTATAGAATATATTGAGCATTATAAAAGAATAAAATGTATAGGTGATGAACAAGCTTTGCAAGAGCTACAATTTCTATTGCTGGATCAAGCACATACGTGGTGGCTACGTCGAAAAGCGAATTTAAGTACTTGGTCGGAAGCTCTAACAATCTTAGAAAACCAATATTCTAAACGAAGGCCAGCTCATGTAGTCTATATGGAAATACTGAAACATCATTACGGGGACTACGAGTCCAAGGATGATTTCATTGATGATAAAATTGAATTGTTTAATGAGTTGTCCCAACCTGAATTGAGGGAGGAAAATAAATTACAAATAATTTATGCATTATTACCAAATGAAATACAAAATAAAGTGAAAATTGTAGATGTCAGTAATATAAAAGCTTTAAAAGAACAATTAAAGTTAATTAAATTGGATAGTGGTCAAGTAGCTGCAAGTGCAGATAATGTAAGAACTGATACTAACTCTACAGCAACAGAAAACGTAACTTTTGCTGAAACACAAGATAATAATGCCAATAAGGATGCTGTTAATCAAGAACCAAGTGATCAGTCAACAGTTACGAGTACGGAAAGTAATGAAGATCCTGAAAGAGATCCTATAATTAAAGTTAGGCGAACTGAAGATTTAATGCCTGCAGATATTAAGGAAGAGGATGCCCCAACACAGCAGGAAGAGTTTATAACCACTAATACTGAATCGCAAAATAATGCAACACATATAAATCATGAAGATTTCCATATTGACTCGGATATAATGAATCAAATTAATAATATAATTGATGAATCAGAAATGAATATGAATGCCATAAACAACAATTTGGAATCTTCCTCAGTTGTAAAACCAGCAACAAATGGCATTGCCTCTTTGGAACTACTAGGTTTTAATATAAGAACGATCAACCAAGTTCAACCAGAAATAACGCCCAAAACATCTTCCGACAATCAAAGCAATAAAACTTCATTAAATGTAACAAAAAAATTAAAAATACGTTGCTCTTATTGTCGTAAGTGCAATCACACCGCACAAGTGTGTTTCAAAAGAGCCAAACATATGAAAGAATTTCCGGAAAAATTTCTGGGCTTACAAACAAAAGAAAACAATGACATTATAAACTCAAAAAATAGTGAGGAACCAATGGAAACTTTGCCATCAAATAATACTAATAGTAATATTAGTTCTCCAAATGTTTCTACTGCTGAAACTATCACAAAAGTACCAACTATTTTATCAACTACCTCAATACCTCAAACATCGCTTACAGCCACATCAAGCGTAGTTACAACTTCTCCTTCTGTGATTTTAAATAATATTCCTGAAAAGTGTATTAACTCCTCACTGTTGACTACTAAATTAATTGCACCTATTAATGGCAAAACAACATCAAAATTACGCAGCATAAATACACCATCGCCTAAATGTCATCAGTGTGGCACAGTGGGATTTTACAAAAGCATTTGCCCCAATTGTAGTCCTATATATAATAATAACAATAACAATCATAATCCATTTGGTAAATAGTAATATAGGGAAAAGCGTAACTATTGTACTTCTTTTTGGGAAGTAACTTTAATTTTAAGTATTTTATTAAAAGAATTTATTTGTACAATTATACGACACCAATTGCGAATTGTACAATTGTTTTATTTATTACTAGCTGGCCCGACAGACGTTGTTCTGTCCAAATTAGAAAAAATGTTTATGTTCGATTTGTAATTTTTGATAAATTGAAAAAAGTGGGCGTGGTCAATTATTCTTTCAGTAAAACTTTAAATTTGATTACTACGAACATGTTTTAAAAAATTTAGTCAAATCGGTGCAGCCGTTTTCCGATTTTAGATAAATCGAAAAAAGTGGGCGTGGTAAATTTTTCTTTCAGAAAAAACTTAAATTAGATTACTACGACCATTTAAATAAAAAATTTAGCCAAATCGGTGCAGCCGTTTTCCGATTTTAGATAAATCGAAAAAAGTGTGCGTAAAAGTGGACGTTGTCAATTTTTCTTTCCGTAAAAACCTAAGTTGGACTATGACGAACATTTCAGTAAAAAAATTGTCCAAGCCGTTCTCAACTGATGCAATTACCAACGAACGACAATTGATTTTTATTTATATAGATAGATTTTGTAGTATTTTATAAAAATATAAATAATTATTTTTTTGTTTCAATACTCTAATGAGGTTTGTAGGTTTTCTTTAGAAATAAAAAGAATTAGTCTTAATAAATGCGATTTATTGTAAGAACCTTCAATTCTTTTAAGTATTGTAAATCTATTATTGTATTTAAATTGTTAATAAGATTATTTAAATTTATAAATTAAGTACAACTCTTATATAAGTCAGACTTTTTGTTAAATAAGAGAAATAAAATGTGTATATTTTGCATGAAATTTTAAAATCTACTAAAGTTGTTGTTTTAAGATAATTTTTTATGAATTGATAATTATTTAATAATTCCAAAGTATACATAATAAAAATGCGTTTTAATTTTAATAAAAAATATTTATTTTAATATATTTTTTCTTAGTATTATTGTCTAAGTTTTAATAAATAAGGGACGTATAAAATACGAAACAAAAATACGGTCAAAATTTGTTTTATCTAACATCCATTGTATAAATAAATTAAAATCAATTCGTTACTTTACACAAAACATACTTAAAAGATAGTTTGTGTTACTATTCTATTCATTTTTTGATACGAAACAAATATAAGACTAGTTGATTTCTAAAAACTTATGCTTTGCTGGGATTCTCTGCAGGTACAGCATCAGCTGGTGCTGAGGTGGGTTCAATCTTCTTGGGTTTAGCATCACCACGTCCAAATATGGCCTTTTCAATACCCAAAATAGGTGATTCAAAGGCAAGGGTAGCGAAAATGGAGGCGGTTAAAGTTAAACCGAAGTCGTGCCACCAGCGAAGAATCTAAAAATATTTATAATAAGATGCAAAAGTCATAAATCTGTATAAAATTTTCTATATAAATGTAATGGTACTTACAGCATCGTAATCCGAAAAGTGTGTATCGGTTTGCAAACGAGCAGCATTAACCAACTGTACAATTCTGTGAATGACATACATGCAGTAGGTCAAACGACTGAAACCGGTAAAGAAGCCCCATGACAAGAAATCGTTGATGATACCACCATGTCCGTTGTAACAGGCCCAAACGATCCAGCCAATGGCAAGAGCCCAAGAGGTACGACTCAAGGGTTCAAAGATGGCACCTTCATAAATGGGAGAATCGGGATTTTCAGGACGGATACGCCAGTAAGGGCCCCACAAATCGGTAAGCATTACACCGAAAGCCAACAACCAACCAGTGATTACCCATTGTTTCTTCATGGGAATCTTGCGGCCGCGATTTTTGGTAAACAAGAAGTAACCAAAGATAACACCAATCAACCAGGTAGGGATACGGGTATGGGTGGGATAATAGGTAAGACGTTGACGTAAATCAACTTGATTATCTTGTACACGGAAGAGGGTAAAGTCGTTGTACATAAATGTTGCAACTGTACAACCCAAGCATAAAATAAGGAAAATGACAATGGGAACTAAGGCTTTCTTGCCCCATTTCCATAAGGGAATAAGGAAGAGCGGAGATAAAACATATAATTGGGTATCGACAGCCAAATACCAAGATTGACTGATACACTAATCATTTGTAAAGAAATTAGAAATAAATAATCATTGCTATTAAAAGTTATTTAAGAAAGTAATATTTGTTCTACTTACGATTTTGTAGGGGAAAGCATAATTTTGGACATACAATAAAGTTGCCCACCAGGTATCTTCACAACGTTTATCTTGTGTTCCCAGTTTCATCCACATGGGACCAGCACCAGAGTATTTATACAAAGACATAATGTATAAAATAACAACAGCGACCACTGGGGTCAAACGAATATAACGATGGAAGTACATCATCTTAATGTTAAGATAACCCTTGCTGTAAAGAAATGTGTATAATTTTTAGAAAATGAAAGAAGCTAATTTATTTAATTAATTGAAATCAAAGAAATCGAACATTTTATTTCATTTTCGAACTCTTCTGATTTAACTACTAATTAGGACTTAACATAATTATAAAGATGAATTGTACAACTTACGTTTTTTCCATTTCACGGAAGGCACCCCACAACATCAATAAACCAGACATAAAGAAGAAAGTATCGACACAGAGGGAACCGTTTTGTACCAACATAGAGTATGGAGTTTCAACCCACTAGAAAATTGAAAAACAAAAAAATAATAACTATTATAAAATCTCAAAGATCAACAGTAAAACTTACGGTATAGAATTTGTTTTTGTTAATATGGGGCAAGTCGTAGAAAGTCATATAACCATGACCGAAAACGACCCACATCATAGAGAAACAACGAATACCATTAAGACAATGAATTACATTAGGATTGTCAACCTTCTTGACAGTGAAAATCTTAGGAGCATTGGTAAGGACAGAGAAAGCCAAAAACAAAGGTTTTTTAGGTTCTAAATTAAAAAAAAGGAAAAGAAAATTAGAAAATATCATTTAAATTATAACGATGCTACAAACTTACGTTTATTTTTGGTTTGAATATAATCATAAATGGAACTGGCAATCATGCAGAACACAATAAAGCAGATAAAAACACTGAAATCGAAAAATGATGGAAAATTATTATTGATATTTCATATCAATATTAAAAGTACACTTACATGGCGAATATATCAATGCCACGCAATTCAATAGGTTCATCAATCTTACAGAAATCTTCTCTAATCATATCGGCGGTAATTTCTTCGCCATAATAAGTTCTAATGACTTCCTTTAAGATTTCATTAGTTTTAGCGGGCGAACAAGATTTGGGTACACAAACACCCAATTCAAAAGCCTCGGGGTCTTTGCGCTTGTAACTAATAGCTCTGCTCCATTCATCACGTTTGTTGATTTTGCTCATGAAACCCTTAATGGGAACCTTGGCCAAACAGTATTGACCTCTAATTTCATGATTTTCAGATACCATGCGTGTGGCAGCAATACATTCTTCAAATTGACCCATACTGATAGTATGACCCCACATAACACCGAAAGGTAAACGGCCCCATGAGTCGGGATCTGAGAAGGTAAGGTAGAAATATATATTTAGTAAAAAATTATTCATTTTATACAACAACTTTTAATAAAAGATTAAAAAATAAAGATTTATAAAATCTAAAGTTTCCCTGTAATTCTTTAATTTATTTTCTTTTTATTTCCTAAGATTTCATTTCTAGCATTAAAGTCTTTGATAGTCTAAGATGTCGGTAGATAGGGTATGTTTACAACACGGAACCGGTACGAATTGTTCAAAATAAAATGCGTATGATTATTATTTAACTTTTCAAATAATATATATATCATACGCTTCTAAATATTGATTTCATTTTTTGTTGAAAATTTTGTTAAAAGGACAAATAATTTAAAAATAGATGTCTTCAGTAAAAGCATTTTAATTAAATTGACATTTTTTTTAAATTCCTCCACAAATACTTTGTGGTCCTTCCTAATTTAACTTGATTAAATAAAAATAATTAGCTAAAAATACTTTTAAAAGCTAACAAATCATTCTACAGGTTGAATGAATTTAAAAAGATTGCGCAAATTCCATTATCTAAACTGAATGTATTAACGTATTTTGTGATAGATTACTAAGTTGATTATTTAAAATTTGTTAAAAATATTAGTTATAAATGCAATAACTTCATAAAAATATTCCACCACCTAAGGTTGGATTATTTTATGTTTTTATTTATGTTATTTATACGAAAATATCGTTTTTTTATTATTCAGATTGTAAATCTTTAAAATCCACTTCAAAATGTACTAATACTAATAAGTTAACAATCATTAATTGGGGGAAATTTATTATGCTTCAAAAATACGTAATACTATTTTATAGAGGAATTTTTGATTTAGAGAGATTAAGTGCAAAATAAAAGATAAGCTTCAGTTAATGTTCTCGAAATCAAAATTAGCCTTGTTTAAAATCTGTGATATTTATAACAAATAAAGTTGTTTATTAAATTAAAAAAGATTTACAGCAAAATATTATGATTTTTTAAAAATATATTTTTGCATATAAAATAGAAAATCTTATAGAAAAACTTGCAACACTTTCATAATCTTGGAACTTTAGTTATGGCAAAGGATTTGAAAATGGACTTGGAGATAATGTTTAACAGTTAATTAAATTTTAAAAATTTGAATTCTACTAAAGTTATTGACACTGTACAAGGTTGAGTAAAATAGAGAAAATATTTACCCCCTTATTCACAAACAAAATTTTTATTTTATAAACTGTTTATAAATTAGATTTTGTATGGAAATTTAGTTTTATAAACCTTTTATATAATAAAAATGTTGTTTGTGAATAAGGGGGTTATTATATTGGCCTTATTCATAACAGTTTTATAAGACAAATTTTCATACAAAATTTGTTCTATAAACCTTTGATAAATTCTTATGAATAAGAAAGTATAACGTTAATATACACTTTTCCTTGTTTTCACAAATATAATTGTAAATTATTTAAGTTTAAGAACTTTAAATCGCAGTTATAGATCCTTTTTGAATTGGAACATTTTTAATATCACATTTTTTGTTTCAAAATAATGAAAAAGGATGCTTTTTTCACTGATAAAAATTTCCATAAATTTTGAACTTTTTCACACATTAAACATAAATTATTATACATATGTATATTTTTCTCAATGCTTACATTCAATTGCCCATTCATCGTAATTGCGTAGACCATTTAATACAGCTGCAATATCAGTATCACACTGGGTATCGTCGTAGGTTTTATGTGTTGAAATTGTAACATTTCCAAATTCAGAAGATATTTGCGAACCGATGTCAAAGAATGCATATGCTAAATCACTTTTGAATGGAGACTGTCCAGCAGTCAATTGTTTATTCGATAAATCCTCAGCTAGAGTAACACTAACCAGCACAAGAAGTGCCAACGACACACCCGTCAGGATATGTCGAGCCATTTTTTGCGTACACACCGTTTAACACTCGTCGAGCGTTGTACCGTTAAAGACTATATGAACTGACGTAAAACTAGTAGCTTTTATAGCTAATTCTTTTGATTTTGATTATCTTAGCCAATTTTTAAATCGCTGTTGATAATAACAACAAATTCGTATACCTGTGCTTAATATAAATTTATTTTTTTTCAAATTTAAATGGGAGAGAAATTTGAGTAGGGTGCGCTATAAATTTCTACAATTACATTAAATGTTTCATCGCATTTGTTTTAAAATTTTATGGAAATAACTTTTATCTCATGAAAATTGGGTTTTTAATGACATTTTGTACCCCAGTACATCAACAATTAACAATTTTTTTAATTCTTTCTATTACAAAATTAATAAAGGATTTTATTATTTAATTTTCCATTTAAAATTGAATGCTATATGTACTTATATGGGGAATTTCGTGTTAAGTGACCCAACTTTTAAAATCGATGACTTCCGATTTAGCTCTTAAAGGTAATGGTCTAAGCTTTCTTTTGAGCAAAAAAATACAGCAAAAACGCCGATTTTGAAAAAATAAAAGAAAATAAAGTGCCAAATATTGAAACCTAGGACCAATAGGTGAAAAGTTACACTCATTTGAATAAAATCCTGTATGACCAAAATGTCCAACTTTGACCCCCTCTAAATCCGGCAGTACTTGACCGATAGAGCTGAATATTTGTGTCTGGCCTACTATCCAATAGTACTAATCTTGATGCAAATTTCGTCAAAATCGATTTTTTTTGAGTTGGGTCACTTGACATGAAATTGCCAATATATATAATTAATTCATTCATTTCAAGAATTTCATACTTAGATTGAAATGAGCATAATATGTAAATCTATAATGGACTTTCTGTATAAATATTCTGGATAAATATTTTTTTCCTTAAGAGCATGGTTTCAAACTTTAACCTTAGATATACATATGTAAATACAGCACGATAATGTCTTCTGTAAATAGGAATCATTTAAAAATTCTGCAAATTTTGATTCTTAACAGTTTATGTAGGGTATACATAATTCCAATTGAAACCTAATACTTCTTAAATTTATACTAGATTTTATTTTTGATAATAAAACAAATCTTTTTTTTTTGATATGGAATGAGTAAGTAAATTCTAGTTCCTTTAGCGAGTTCATTTTATTGTTAATCTTTTTTTTTTATAGTACTTGCTTTATTATTTTTAACTACTGTATTGGTCAATAACGTAATCAATTGAAATTGTTTAATCTATACCATTAATAGAAGAGTTCAATTCATTAAGTATTTTTTTTTCGCACTCTTATCTTTGGCTTTTTGAAGAGTAATACAAGTATTCTTTAGATTTATAAACGTACTTTCTTCGATGTAAGTGTGTGAGTATAATAAATTTATAATAAATTTTTAAATAAAACAACACATATTGGAAAATCCTTAACGTTTTTAAATCGTATGATAAGTAGACTTTGTATATACTTATGATTGTTGTATGTACTTTATGGGAAAACGTTTACTAATATACATAGATAGCAACTTTGAAATTTTTAATTAAATTAATAAATCTAAATAAAGCATTTAAATGTATATGATAGAAAAAAATCCAATTTTTAGTTCAATACCAATATGATATCATATCAATTTCTCATACACAATTAAAAGCTTGTTTGATTTACCTTCAAATTTTGTAACAGATATAAATAAACTAGTGAAATTTAAATAATTTTTTACCAAAACAATTATAGTTAAAATTAAAAAATAGTATTAATTTAAGAGAATTTAATTTAATAAAGTAGCGAAATTAAAATACTTTATTAAAACCATAAGATTTGAAATTTCTAAATATGTTTATACATTTGTTTAGTTAATAAAAATGTTATGCATTTTTTAAAATATGTAGTCTAATAGTCTACTTAATTATTATTAAAAACAAAAACTACATATTGGAAAACTAGGATTTTTAAAGAAATGCACAAAAGCTAAAATTAAAAAAAAACTATTTCTTTAACCAATTTTTTTTAAAATTAAAACATAAAATTAAAAAATTTTTTTTAGTTACATATAATAACTAAAATTTTCAATAAAACAGCTTTAAAAGGACTTAAAAAGACATGCTAAATTTAAAATCTTTCCAACATGTACTTATTTAATCTAATCTCGATTGAAAACGTTTTAAGATTGTGATTTATTTTCTATAAACTGTATATACACAATGAAATTAAATTATAAAAATAAAAACTCATTTCCCATTGATTATCAAAATATTATTTATATTTAAGGAAATCTTAAAATTTGAAAAAAATAATTTTAATTTAATATTAAGTATGATTTCATACTTAAGGAATGACCTTCATAAGAACTTTAATATTTGGCGGGGTTTCAATATATTTCGTTAATTATATCATTATTAATTTATTATTATAAAATATTGATGAGTGTTAGTGAATGAAAACTGTTATATTTTAATAACATTAAATTTAATTCATAAATAGTTATAAGTAGATACAAATACGATACAAAAAATGGGTCGAGAGTGATCAGAATAAGTGCTCATTAAATACTCTTTTAGAAAAGAACAATTTTCAAAAAAAAAAAAAAAAGCTTTCACATAATAAAAGTTGATATAGCAATTCTTCATACTCCAATTATAATCTGGTCCTTATAAAAGGACTTCAAAGTTTAAAGGAATTACAATTTCAAACGAATATATTGAATATTTATATGTGTTGTATTATGCTAATATTGGTATCAAATGAAAGCTGGGAAACTGTACATTCTATCTAAATTTAAAAAAGGTCGCATTTTTCAAACAAAAGTTTTTAACTGCTTTTTTGTGACCAATATTCTTGGAAAGCTTTCATTTCCTTTTTAATCCTGGTGAACTGAAATAAGTAATATTATTTTGAAGCAGAGGTTCTTAGCTTCATTTGATATTAATACAAAATTTTTTATATAAATTTTTGAATTCCATCTTTTGAAATCGTATGTCCTTTAAACTTTCAGGTTCTTTTACAGGGATATACCCAGCAAAAATAAAACGAAGTACATCCAAAAGAATAACATTTATCACCACTTCAAAAGTAGCACTAATTGATTTTTTTACCTTCTGAGGAAGTGATTTTTAAAGATTTCCGAAAAAGCGAAAATAATTATATTTTTTCAATGTTGAAGATATATTTTTTGTTCTTTCATTTTTATTAGATAAAAAATTTATATTTGGGCTTTTGTATTTAATGTTTCTATTACCTTTAGTAATGTTAATATTATTTACAACCCAGCAAAAAAAATTTGAAGTTGTTAAAGAAGAAGGGATATTTTCATGATTTCTTTTGTACGTATTCTATTTAATGCGTTTTAAATACATGCCTAAATTCTAATAAATTTGTCATCAGTGAAGGCATGAAAAATGCACCCAAATTCACTCATGTAACTCCACTATAGGAATTGTAATATTTTACTATAATTTGGTATTCTCTTAGGAGATTTAACGAAAACGTGCATTTCATACAATAAATATTAAAAATGACATTAATTTTTTTATTAGATTTTTGTTTTTGTAGGTACCTACCTACCTAGTAATATTAAGTCCATTTTAACATTAATAAGAGAAGGAAAAAACCAAGACTGTTTAACGGATTTTAAAACACAATGGGTATTTTTCCTCTGCATGAATTTAAATCCAATAAAAATCAGTTAGCTATGTTTTACCTTATTTTATTTTTATCAATATCACACAAAAAAATTATTTAAATATTGATAATTAAATCGAAATACCATTATTAATGCATTTTTAAATAAATATAGTGCACCAATGAAAATTCGCTTGAGAATCATCGAATATTCATTGGTTATAAGAACTCATTTAAATGGCGAACTATTTTTCCAAATACGAACACATGCATGCCAATGACACGCTAATGTTAAAATCATGCATGTTTCCCCTAAATATGAACCAGTTCATTATCAGTTCAACCCATGCATTTACTACTTTTTTTGCACGTCTTTTTTTGCTGGGTAAATACTACAATTTCACTTCCGAATAACTTCCAATAAAGAGCATTAAAATTATTCTTGAGAATGACTTCAGATGTAGTGAATTTGGAATCAAATAAAAAGGACATCCCTCCTATGACAAGCCTGTGTTAAAATCATCACTTCTTCAGGTCTTTTTCAGTACTTCCATGGAGTAAATTCTACTTCTTTTTCGCTTCTTTGGAAGTTCTTTTTTTGCTGGGTAAGAGCTGATTATGAAAAACTGAGTACACAAATTTAATACGTAGACCATTAGTATTAACTCGTGTGTAGTCAGTTTCCTGTAAACATAGATTTTTTTCATGTGTGAAAATTACAGTTGCAAGGTGTTGTTGAAGGATTATAAATGACTCGAATGTGATCAAAAAATCTAAAAAGTGATTACTGGGAATGTACAATCAGCTTTCGTTTTAAAAATTCTCGAAACTATTTTATTAAGTTAAAATTGTATAATAAAAAAGATTTCAAAGTTTATATAGGTAGTACCAACATGTATATATTAGAGCCCTGCATGAGTGACTTAAATAATAAATTAAAACATTTGATTTTTTTCAAACACTGTGTTTGACTCACTCATTGTTTTATGAATGAAATGAATAGTATATTTGAAAATAAGGAATGTTAGTCAATACTCAATTCAAACGAAACAAGCAATGAGAGTGTTTGTGTGATTCAATTCAAGTAGTATACAGTGAGTGAATCGAGTGAAAGCAAAACAATTTTTAAGTTCGACAAATTAACAGATTTTTTGAATATTACTTCGAATTTTCGAACTTAATTTCGAATAGTCGAAGATAATATAGTAGCGTCATCAACTGTACTTAACACTGCCAAATTTCAGCCAATTTGGTCCACGGAAACTGGTTTTATCAGCTTTAAATTTTTTTCGAACATGAGTTCGAATTTTCGAAAATTTTTTTTTAGTTTTTTGGACTCAAAGAATAATTTAAAAGCATAAAAAAATTTTTCGAACATAACTTCGAATTTTCGAACTTAATTTCGAATATTCGAACATAATATTATCTTGTCATCAATTGTACTCAAGACTACCAAATTTCAGCGAATTCGGGCCACAGGAACTAGTTTTAACAGCATTCAAAATTTTCACCATTTATTCAAGAAAAAGTTTGAATCGATTCATTCGATTCAAACAATCTATTTTGTATTGTTTTAACATAAACAAATTGTTTACTCGCTCGATTTGAATGTAGTTGCACATTCACTTGATAGTACTCACAACGTTTGAGTATAACAAAACTTTGTAAATACTATTCTAAACAAACAATGAGTTGAGTGCAAAGCAATGAGTCACTCATTGTGTGTAGCAAATAGAGTTACTCATGCAGGGCTCTAGTATATATGGTATACCTATTATGTACTAAAAATTTTTCCCATCTTTTTCGGTCTTTTGTTGGAATAATATTGCATTCGATTTACTTTCGCATAGGTTTGTTTACTCGGTTTTAAAACGAGTAAAATCATGTGAATTCGGACTAGAGAACACCAAAACCAAAACAGGGTCGAATAATTCAAAATTAATAAAATTTATATTTATCAAAATAATAGATTATAAAGCCACATTACGATTAAAATTTTCCACAAATAATCCCAATAATGTAGATATTACTCAATGGTTGTGCATATTAAATATTCCATAGTTTTTTTAATAATTATAAATGGTATTGTTATCCCAAATAAATATTTATCAAAAATACACATCGTATCTGGAGCAAGTTGTAGTATTAATAATCGAGTAAAATCGATTTTTCGTTTTGAGATAACGGCATTCAAAAAAAAGTATTAGTTTCGATATGATAGCAATTGGGCCACTGATCGTAATTTTCTTTTGAGATGAAACATATAATAACAACTAGAAAACCGATTAAAAGTTTAGTACATAATTTCTTTTGGAGAAAATTATCATTCTAGTCTGGTAAAATAGCACCAGATCACAAAGAGGTGTTATGAACACAATCTCGAATAGAAAACATTAATATAAACGAATTATGGAGTAAGCCACCAGTATACAAACATACTAGTGTAGTATTATGTGACTTGCATCATGAAAAGATTAATATAACTACTACATACTATTCAAATATGTACTTCAAATTTGACCGGATATTCACAAATAAACATTATATAGTATAATTGAATTAATTTATGACTTCTCCACCTATGATAACACACATTTCTTTTTACCACCCAAGGCGAAATATTTCTCAGCATTATTTTCGACAATTTTATTTAAATATGTTTATTTCGACCAATTCAATAGATGTATTGATTATAAAATATTATTTATTTCTGTAAATAATACTGCCTAGAAATATTGGACTTTAAACGGAGTTTTTTTCATTCTATTTTTTGCATAATATTGTTTTTAGATAAGTAATTTTATTTTTATATTAGTTACTATACTAAAATATTTTCATTATCAATAAAATATAAACTTTTGGATTTAAAATTACAAAAACATTTCATATATGGTATATCATTAGTGTTTTTTTAATTTTATAAGTTAATTTGATAACAACGCTACTTGATTTTATTATTATTATTATTGGCAAAATCAGAATTTTGTCGATGAAAAAGATAACTATAAATTGTTCAAGGGATTGAAGAGTGGTTAATGCCAAAGAAAGAGGTGAAAGTCACGAATTGTTTTATAGCTAGGAAAACACATTAGTGTTATAACTATTATAGACTATTTCATCAAGATAAGACAATAATCTTTAAGTTTTTAAACGAAATATGTTACAGTTTTTAATATATGACGCAAATAAGGAGGTATAAATCATTAATATATTGTACAAAATGAAAAATGATTTACCATAATTTTCCAGAAAAATAGTATTAGCTCCACAACTATCCAGCAAAAATAATGGAAGTCATACTTTTAAAACGACATCTAAATCACATATAAAAATGCGTATATATTTTTCGCAGTTATAATCCAAGAATTCCTGTATATATATATATCTCCTAAATTATAGTCCACATCGTCTCAAAAAGGAAAAATATGATGAATTTTACTTGGTCATGAATTTTATTTGTGCTAATTTAACCTATAGTTTGGATTTGAGATCAATGATATTCGTTGGAATTTGTCGTCTTCGGATCTGGTGCTGTGGATGCGATATGGTGTCAATAATATGAAAATAGTTCCTCAATCATTGATATTTGGTCAATTTTGTTATACTCGAAGGATGCTTTATACAACTTTCTTAGAACTGTCCTGAATCAATTCATTTTTCAGCGACATTTCTTTGAAATTGTTAAGAAGAAATGGCACAGGCGTGATTTTCCAAAAAGGAATATTACGAACAATAATTTGGCCTGTAATTTGGAGTATAGGTCAATGGTACTGGTACTGTGGATGCGATATGGTGTCGATAATCATTCTACGGCAATGTTCTGGAAACAATAATTTAATCAGTGATTCTTGTTTAATTTTGTAAGAATTATTGAGGATTTTGTTTTCAAAGATATCAGGGGTCTTCAGAAAATTCTTTTCAGCAAACATACGAACTTCGCTAAATCGCCTTTGCTGTCCATAAGTATTCAGAGTACATATACTTTATAGGGTGGGGAAACGTATTCGAAATGCTGAAATTACAAACGGAATGAAAAAAGATTTAACTTAACATTAAACATAATCACTCCTATTCTGCATTTCAATTCGAACTTTGGTATTCTGCATTTTGATTCGAAGCTCCGTCACTAAAATAACAACTTAGAAAAACGTAGTTACGATCGTAATGCAGAATACACATAATTGTAAAGCATTGAAATAAAATGGTATTGCTTCTTCTTTTTCTTACGATTCCGTTTTTTGTTGGAATACCAATTTTCGATCGTAGCGTAACTGAATGCGGAAACGTAATCGAAATGCAGAATAGGGGTGAATATTATAATTTGTTGGACTGTGTTATCATTTCAAAAAAGTTACATGATATTATCTACGATTATCCAAAAACATAAATCTCGACGTTTTTAATTCTAATAATTCTATTAAGGTACGTTCACATCGATCAAATATTTTAATATACAGGCCTGTCACAGAATTCTATTTCGTTCAAAAGTGGAATTATTTTCGTATTTTTGCTTCTTCCGAAAACGAAAAATTCATTCGAAATGAAACCACTATCAGTTTTTAAAGTGGAATTGAAATATAATTCTGGTTTTGATAAGCTAAACAGAATCGATTTATATGAAATCTATATAATTTAATTTTTCTTCAACTAACAACATAATTCGTAATTTGGAGAAGTTCGTATCGGAATAATAATACGGAATTGAAACCATTCCGATCGAAATGCGTGACATACCTGATAAATGTCGTAACCAATATTTTTTTATAAATGTTTTCTAGATCTTATCTCTTCTATTCTGTATTCCTAATAGTATCAAAATTTCTTCGTTTAACAACTTGATATTCTGCATTTCGTTTCGAAGCTCGGTCACTAAAACTAATAACTTTCGAAAAGGTAGTTACGAAATGAAATTACGTCTTCTATTTCTTATGATTACGTTATTTTTTTGGAATATCCTCTTTTCGATGGTTTTGTAACTGAATGCGAAAACGTTATCGAAATGCAGACTATAGGGGAGATCAATTTTTTAAATAATTCTATTTTTCATTAAATATTTTATAGATGTGAACGTACCTTTAGAATTTTAACATTAAAACACGTAATAATTTTTTATTATTTTTTTTTATTTTAAATTATTTTCATACGTATTTTTAAATTAATTTTTCTTGTACAGTATAATATTATTATTATTATCTTTTTTTATTATTATTCTTTTAATTAAATATTATTTTATAAACGATTTTTTTATTATATAATATACAAATAATGCTGTTTTTTTTTCTTACTAAAAGTGAATGCAATGCATTAACTTGATTATGATCTCTTATTACGTTTTTGTTTTGTTTTTTTTTTAGTTATTCATCTACACATTACTAAATTACGTGAAATTTTTATTATTTGTTTTAATTAAGTTTTTATTTTATCCTTTATTGTATACATACATACAATTATAACGATGAAAATTACTTTTTTTTTATGGATATTTTGTTAATGCAGGTTACATGCACATACACACACATTCATTATTTATTCAATCGTGTATAAAAAATGTGATAGTATTTATTAATTTAATTAAATTATGTTGTTTTATTTTACTTTTTGAGAATAGGTTTTTAAATGTATCTTTTTTATTTTTTGTACCCCAGTACATCAACAATTAACAATTTTTTTAATTCTTTCTATTACAAAATTAATAAAGGATTTTATTATTTAATTTTCCATTTAAAATTGAATGCTATATGTACTTATATGGGGAATTTCGTGTTAAGTGACCCAACTTTTAAAATCGATGACTTCCGATTTAGCTCTTAAAGGTAATGGTCTAAGCTTTCTTTTGAGCAAAAAAATACAGCAAAAACGCCGATTTTGAAAAAATAAAAGAAAATAAAGTGCCAAATATTGAAACCTAGGACCAATAGGTGAAAAGTTACACTCATTTGAATAAAATCCTGTATGACCAAAATGTCCAACTTTGACCCCCTCTAAATCCGGCAGTACTTGACCGATAGAGCTGAATATTTGTGTCTGGCCTACTATCCAATAGTACTAATCTTGATGCAAATTTCGTCAAAATCGATTTTTTTTGAGTTGGGTCACTTGACATGAAATTGCCAATATATATAATTAATTCATTCATTTCAAGAATTTCATACTTAGATTGAAATGAGCATAATATGTAAATCTATAATGGACTTTCTGTATAAATATTCTGGATAAATATTTTTTTCCTTAAGAGCATGGTTTCAAACTTTAACCTTAGATATACATATGTAAATACAGCACGATAATGTCTTCTGTAAATAGGAATCATTTAAAAATTCTGCAAATTTTGATTCTTAACAGTTTATGTAGGGTATACATAATTCCAATTGAAACCTAATACTTCTTAAATTTATACTAGATTTTATTTTTGATAATAAAACAAATCTTTTTTTTTTGATATGGAATGAGTAAGTAAATTCTAGTTCCTTTAGCGAGTTCATTTTATTGTTAATCTTTTTTTTTTATAGTACTTGCTTTATTATTTTTAACTACTGTATTGGTCAATAACGTAATCAATTGAAATTGTTTAATCTATACCATTAATAGAAGAGTTCAATTCATTAAGTATTTTTTTTTCGCACTCTTATCTTTGGCTTTTTGAAGAGTAATACAAGTATTCTTTAGATTTATAAACGTACTTTCTTCGATGTAAGTGTGTGAGTATAATAAATTTATAATAAATTTTTAAATAAAACAACACATATTGGAAAATCCTTAACGTTTTTAAATCGTATGATAAGTAGACTTTGTATATACTTATGATTGTTGTATGTACTTTATGGGAAAACGTTTACTAATATACATAGATAGCAACTTTGAAATTTTTAATTAAATTAATAAATCTAAATAAAGCATTTAAATGTATATGATAGAAAAAAATCCAATTTTTAGTTCAATACCAATATGATATCATATCAATTTCTCATACACAATTAAAAGCTTGTTTGATTTACCTTCAAATTTTGTAACAGATATAAATAAACTAGTGAAATTTAAATAATTTTTTACCAAAACAATTATAGTTAAAATTAAAAAATAGTATTAATTTAAGAGAATTTAATTTAATAAAGTAGCGAAATTAAAATACTTTATTAAAACCATAAGATTTGAAATTTCTAAATATGTTTATACATTTGTTTAGTTAATAAAAATGTTATGCATTTTTTAAAATATGTAGTCTAATAGTCTACTTAATTATTATTAAAAACAAAAACTACATATTGGAAAACTAGGATTTTTAAAGAAATGCACAAAAGCTAAAATTAAAAAAAAACTATTTCTTTAACCAATTTTTTTTAAAATTAAAACATAAAATTAAAAAATTTTTTTTAGTTACATATAATAACTAAAATTTTCAATAAAACAGCTTTAAAAGGACTTAAAAAGACATGCTAAATTTAAAATCTTTCCAACATGTACTTATTTAATCTAATCTCGATTGAAAACGTTTTAAGATTGTGATTTATTTTCTATAAACTGTATATACACAATGAAATTAAATTATAAAAATAAAAACTCATTTCCCATTGATTATCAAAATATTATTTATATTTAAGGAAATCTTAAAATTTGAAAAAAATAATTTTAATTTAATATTAAGTATGATTTCATACTTAAGGAATGACCTTCATAAGAACTTTAATATTTGGCGGGGTTTCAATATATTTCGTTAATTATATCATTATTAATTTATTATTATAAAATATTGATGAGTGTTAGTGAATGAAAACTGTTATATTTTAATAACATTAAATTTAATTCATAAATAGTTATAAGTAGATACAAATACGATACAAAAAATGGGTCGAGAGTGATCAGAATAAGTGCTCATTAAATACTCTTTTAGAAAAGAACAATTTTCAAAAAAAAAAAAAAAAGCTTTCACATAATAAAAGTTGATATAGCAATTCTTCATACTCCAATTATAATCTGGTCCTTATAAAAGGACTTCAAAGTTTAAAGGAATTACAATTTCAAACGAATATATTGAATATTTATATGTGTTGTATTATGCTAATATTGGTATCAAATGAAAGCTGGGAAACTGTACATTCTATCTAAATTTAAAAAAGGTCGCATTTTTCAAACAAAAGTTTTTAACTGCTTTTTTGTGACCAATATTCTTGGAAAGCTTTCATTTCCTTTTTAATCCTGGTGAACTGAAATAAGTAATATTATTTTGAAGCAGAGGTTCTTAGCTTCATTTGATATTAATACAAAATTTTTTATATAAATTTTTGAATTCCATCTTTTGAAATCGTATGTCCTTTAAACTTTCAGGTTCTTTTACAGGGATATACCCAGCAAAAATAAAACGAAGTACATCCAAAAGAATAACATTTATCACCACTTCAAAAGTAGCACTAATTGATTTTTTTACCTTCTGAGGAAGTGATTTTTAAAGATTTCCGAAAAAGCGAAAATAATTATATTTTTTCAATGTTGAAGATATATTTTTTGTTCTTTCATTTTTATTAGATAAAAAATTTATATTTGGGCTTTTGTATTTAATGTTTCTATTACCTTTAGTAATGTTAATATTATTTACAACCCAGCAAAAAAAATTTGAAGTTGTTAAAGAAGAAGGGATATTTTCATGATTTCTTTTGTACGTATTCTATTTAATGCGTTTTAAATACATGCCTAAATTCTAATAAATTTGTCATCAGTGAAGGCATGAAAAATGCACCCAAATTCACTCATGTAACTCCACTATAGGAATTGTAATATTTTACTATAATTTGGTATTCTCTTAGGAGATTTAACGAAAACGTGCATTTCATACAATAAATATTAAAAATGACATTAATTTTTTTATTAGATTTTTGTTTTTGTAGGTACCTACCTACCTAGTAATATTAAGTCCATTTTAACATTAATAAGAGAAGGAAAAAACCAAGACTGTTTAACGGATTTTAAAACACAATGGGTATTTTTCCTCTGCATGAATTTAAATCCAATAAAAATCAGTTAGCTATGTTTTACCTTATTTTATTTTTATCAATATCACACAAAAAAATTATTTAAATATTGATAATTAAATCGAAATACCATTATTAATGCATTTTTAAATAAATATAGTGCACCAATGAAAATTCGCTTGAGAATCATCGAATATTCATTGGTTATAAGAACTCATTTAAATGGCGAACTATTTTTCCAAATACGAACACATGCATGCCAATGACACGCTAATGTTAAAATCATGCATGTTTCCCCTAAATATGAACCAGTTCATTATCAGTTCAACCCATGCATTTACTACTTTTTTTGCACGTCTTTTTTTGCTGGGTAAATACTACAATTTCACTTCCGAATAACTTCCAATAAAGAGCATTAAAATTATTCTTGAGAATGACTTCAGATGTAGTGAATTTGGAATCAAATAAAAAGGACATCCCTCCTATGACAAGCCTGTGTTAAAATCATCACTTCTTCAGGTCTTTTTCAGTACTTCCATGGAGTAAATTCTACTTCTTTTTCGCTTCTTTGGAAGTTCTTTTTTTGCTGGGTAAGAGCTGATTATGAAAAACTGAGTACACAAATTTAATACGTAGACCATTAGTATTAACTCGTGTGTAGTCAGTTTCCTGTAAACATAGATTTTTTTCATGTGTGAAAATTACAGTTGCAAGGTGTTGTTGAAGGATTATAAATGACTCGAATGTGATCAAAAAATCTAAAAAGTGATTACTGGGAATGTACAATCAGCTTTCGTTTTAAAAATTCTCGAAACTATTTTATTAAGTTAAAATTGTATAATAAAAAAGATTTCAAAGTTTATATAGGTAGTACCAACATGTATATATTAGAGCCCTGCATGAGTGACTTAAATAATAAATTAAAACATTTGATTTTTTTCAAACACTGTGTTTGACTCACTCATTGTTTTATGAATGAAATGAATAGTATATTTGAAAATAAGGAATGTTAGTCAATACTCAATTCAAACGAAACAAGCAATGAGAGTGTTTGTGTGATTCAATTCAAGTAGTATACAGTGAGTGAATCGAGTGAAAGCAAAACAATTTTTAAGTTCGACAAATTAACAGATTTTTTGAATATTACTTCGAATTTTCGAACTTAATTTCGAATAGTCGAAGATAATATAGTAGCGTCATCAACTGTACTTAACACTGCCAAATTTCAGCCAATTTGGTCCACGGAAACTGGTTTTATCAGCTTTAAATTTTTTTCGAACATGAGTTCGAATTTTCGAAAATTTTTTTTTAGTTTTTTGGACTCAAAGAATAATTTAAAAGCATAAAAAAATTTTTCGAACATAACTTCGAATTTTCGAACTTAATTTCGAATATTCGAACATAA
Organism: Lucilia sericata; assembly: GCF_015586225.1. Lineage (NCBI taxonomy): Eukaryota > Metazoa > Arthropoda > Insecta > Diptera > Calliphoridae > Lucilia > Lucilia sericata. The sequence goes on from NW_023994480.1 coordinate 235,253, forward strand.
TATTATCTTGTCATCAATTGTACTCAAGACTACCAAATTTCAGCGAATTCGGGCCACAGGAACTAGTTTTAACAGCATTCAAAATTTTCACCATTTATTCAAGAAAAAGTTTGAATCGATTCATTCGATTCAAACAATCTATTTTGTATTGTTTTAACATAAACAAATTGTTTACTCGCTCGATTTGAATGTAGTTGCACATTCACTTGATAGTACTCACAACGTTTGAGTATAACAAAACTTTGTAAATACTATTCTAAACAAACAATGAGTTGAGTGCAAAGCAATGAGTCACTCATTGTGTGTAGCAAATAGAGTTACTCATGCAGGGCTCTAGTATATATGGTATACCTATTATGTACTAAAAATTTTTCCCATCTTTTTCGGTCTTTTGTTGGAATAATATTGCATTCGATTTACTTTCGCATAGGTTTGTTTACTCGGTTTTAAAACGAGTAAAATCATGTGAATTCGGACTAGAGAACACCAAAACCAAAACAGGGTCGAATAATTCAAAATTAATAAAATTTATATTTATCAAAATAATAGATTATAAAGCCACATTACGATTAAAATTTTCCACAAATAATCCCAATAATGTAGATATTACTCAATGGTTGTGCATATTAAATATTCCATAGTTTTTTTAATAATTATAAATGGTATTGTTATCCCAAATAAATATTTATCAAAAATACACATCGTATCTGGAGCAAGTTGTAGTATTAATAATCGAGTAAAATCGATTTTTCGTTTTGAGATAACGGCATTCAAAAAAAAGTATTAGTTTCGATATGATAGCAATTGGGCCACTGATCGTAATTTTCTTTTGAGATGAAACATATAATAACAACTAGAAAACCGATTAAAAGTTTAGTACATAATTTCTTTTGGAGAAAATTATCATTCTAGTCTGGTAAAATAGCACCAGATCACAAAGAGGTGTTATGAACACAATCTCGAATAGAAAACATTAATATAAACGAATTATGGAGTAAGCCACCAGTATACAAACATACTAGTGTAGTATTATGTGACTTGCATCATGAAAAGATTAATATAACTACTACATACTATTCAAATATGTACTTCAAATTTGACCGGATATTCACAAATAAACATTATATAGTATAATTGAATTAATTTATGACTTCTCCACCTATGATAACACACATTTCTTTTTACCACCCAAGGCGAAATATTTCTCAGCATTATTTTCGACAATTTTATTTAAATATGTTTATTTCGACCAATTCAATAGATGTATTGATTATAAAATATTATTTATTTCTGTAAATAATACTGCCTAGAAATATTGGACTTTAAACGGAGTTTTTTTCATTCTATTTTTTGCATAATATTGTTTTTAGATAAGTAATTTTATTTTTATATTAGTTACTATACTAAAATATTTTCATTATCAATAAAATATAAACTTTTGGATTTAAAATTACAAAAACATTTCATATATGGTATATCATTAGTGTTTTTTTAATTTTATAAGTTAATTTGATAACAACGCTACTTGATTTTATTATTATTATTATTGGCAAAATCAGAATTTTGTCGATGAAAAAGATAACTATAAATTGTTCAAGGGATTGAAGAGTGGTTAATGCCAAAGAAAGAGGTGAAAGTCACGAATTGTTTTATAGCTAGGAAAACACATTAGTGTTATAACTATTATAGACTATTTCATCAAGATAAGACAATAATCTTTAAGTTTTTAAACGAAATATGTTACAGTTTTTAATATATGACGCAAATAAGGAGGTATAAATCATTAATATATTGTACAAAATGAAAAATGATTTACCATAATTTTCCAGAAAAATAGTATTAGCTCCACAACTATCCAGCAAAAATAATGGAAGTCATACTTTTAAAACGACATCTAAATCACATATAAAAATGCGTATATATTTTTCGCAGTTATAATCCAAGAATTCCTGTATATATATATATCTCCTAAATTATAGTCCACATCGTCTCAAAAAGGAAAAATATGATGAATTTTACTTGGTCATGAATTTTATTTGTGCTAATTTAACCTATAGTTTGGATTTGAGATCAATGATATTCGTTGGAATTTGTCGTCTTCGGATCTGGTGCTGTGGATGCGATATGGTGTCAATAATATGAAAATAGTTCCTCAATCATTGATATTTGGTCAATTTTGTTATACTCGAAGGATGCTTTATACAACTTTCTTAGAACTGTCCTGAATCAATTCATTTTTCAGCGACATTTCTTTGAAATTGTTAAGAAGAAATGGCACAGGCGTGATTTTCCAAAAAGGAATATTACGAACAATAATTTGGCCTGTAATTTGGAGTATAGGTCAATGGTACTGGTACTGTGGATGCGATATGGTGTCGATAATCATTCTACGGCAATGTTCTGGAAACAATAATTTAATCAGTGATTCTTGTTTAATTTTGTAAGAATTATTGAGGATTTTGTTTTCAAAGATATCAGGGGTCTTCAGAAAATTCTTTTCAGCAAACATACGAACTTCGCTAAATCGCCTTTGCTGTCCATAAGTATTCAGAGTACATATACTTTATAGGGTGGGGAAACGTATTCGAAATGCTGAAATTACAAACGGAATGAAAAAAGATTTAACTTAACATTAAACATAATCACTCCTATTCTGCATTTCAATTCGAACTTTGGTATTCTGCATTTTGATTCGAAGCTCCGTCACTAAAATAACAACTTAGAAAAACGTAGTTACGATCGTAATGCAGAATACACATAATTGTAAAGCATTGAAATAAAATGGTATTGCTTCTTCTTTTTCTTACGATTCCGTTTTTTGTTGGAATACCAATTTTCGATCGTAGCGTAACTGAATGCGGAAACGTAATCGAAATGCAGAATAGGGGTGAATATTATAATTTGTTGGACTGTGTTATCATTTCAAAAAAGTTACATGATATTATCTACGATTATCCAAAAACATAAATCTCGACGTTTTTAATTCTAATAATTCTATTAAGGTACGTTCACATCGATCAAATATTTTAATATACAGGCCTGTCACAGAATTCTATTTCGTTCAAAAGTGGAATTATTTTCGTATTTTTGCTTCTTCCGAAAACGAAAAATTCATTCGAAATGAAACCACTATCAGTTTTTAAAGTGGAATTGAAATATAATTCTGGTTTTGATAAGCTAAACAGAATCGATTTATATGAAATCTATATAATTTAATTTTTCTTCAACTAACAACATAATTCGTAATTTGGAGAAGTTCGTATCGGAATAATAATACGGAATTGAAACCATTCCGATCGAAATGCGTGACATACCTGATAAATGTCGTAACCAATATTTTTTTATAAATGTTTTCTAGATCTTATCTCTTCTATTCTGTATTCCTAATAGTATCAAAATTTCTTCGTTTAACAACTTGATATTCTGCATTTCGTTTCGAAGCTCGGTCACTAAAACTAATAACTTTCGAAAAGGTAGTTACGAAATGAAATTACGTCTTCTATTTCTTATGATTACGTTATTTTTTTGGAATATCCTCTTTTCGATGGTTTTGTAACTGAATGCGAAAACGTTATCGAAATGCAGACTATAGGGGAGATCAATTTTTTAAATAATTCTATTTTTCATTAAATATTTTATAGATGTGAACGTACCTTTAGAATTTTAACATTAAAACACGTAATAATTTTTTATTATTTTTTTTTATTTTAAATTATTTTCATACGTATTTTTAAATTAATTTTTCTTGTACAGTATAATATTATTATTATTATCTTTTTTTATTATTATTCTTTTAATTAAATATTATTTTATAAACGATTTTTTTATTATATAATATACAAATAATGCTGTTTTTTTTTCTTACTAAAAGTGAATGCAATGCATTAACTTGATTATGATCTCTTATTACGTTTTTGTTTTGTTTTTTTTTTAGTTATTCATCTACACATTACTAAATTACGTGAAATTTTTATTATTTGTTTTAATTAAGTTTTTATTTTATCCTTTATTGTATACATACATACAATTATAACGATGAAAATTACTTTTTTTTTATGGATATTTTGTTAATGCAGGTTACATGCACATACACACACATTCATTATTTATTCAATCGTGTATAAAAAATGTGATAGTATTTATTAATTTAATTAAATTATGTTGTTTTATTTTACTTTTTGAGAATAGGTTTTTAAATGTATCTTTTTTATTTGTTGTAGACTATTATTATTAAATAAATGTGAGTATAGTTGATTTTTCACAATAAAACCAAATATATATATTATTTAAATATGAAAGAAAAAAAAAAAAAAAAAAGATATAAATCAATTTAAATTATCAGATATTTTTAAAAATCTTGTTTTTTGTTTTCTTATAAATATACATACATTTTGAAATGTTTATTAAAAATATCTACACATTCTCTTGTGGAATAATTTATAACAACATTTTACTTAAAACATGGGCGGCGGTTGTTTCAAATAAATTGTTGTTATAGTTTATTCTCTCTTAGTTCATAAAATTTTAACACTTATTTTTTTTACAGCTACATTTATTTGATAAATATCTATATTATATTTTCATTCAGTGACTTAAAAAGAAACTAAAATTATTATTATTATTATTATTTTTAATTTAAAAGTGCAACTATATTTTATAAATTAAACAGACAAGACAAAAAAAAAATAAAAATAAACTAAGACTGCAACGTTTAAAAAAATAACTGTATATATGTATAGCGTTTAAATTACATTATATAAAAAAGTTTTATAAATATAATAATAATAATAAAAAATACTTTAAACTTAAATTCATTTAAAATTTTTTGTTTTAAATTTTAATCACAAAACAGTTTTGGAATATTTTTTAATTTATTTTATATTTTAAATACTAATATTTACAATTTCTTTTTTATAAAAGAGGTTTTTTAAGGATTTTGATGACTTTTTCTTTTTCATTAAAAAAACAACGAAAAAATTACTATTAAAACAAATTCTTTAAAAGGCGGCTTTAAATTTTAAAGATATTTATTTTAATATTTCCTGTTGTTTAAGTATTAATATTTACATTATTTGTAAGTGATCTTTAAAAGTTAAGGCAAATTTATTTATATTAATAACTATATGTTTTTTTTTGTTGTTATAGTATTTAGTAAATATTTATATAAAAAAAACTTTACACTATAAACAAAGACTGGGCGGCTTTCTTTGTTTTTTTTTTTTTTTTATTTTATTTAATATATCCGTAGAATGTAGTGTGTGTTGTTGTTATTTTTGTTTTTATTTATAACTACTAATGTACAAAATTAAAACACGGCAGTTTGTTTTTCATTAAGGGTTAAATACACAATGATGGAGACATATGTAGACAAATGAGAGTTGCGGATTTTGTTTGGATAATTGTCATGTTTACAAATAGTCTGTTCCCTGTTAAGAATGCCATTGAAATTGTATTGTTAACATTAGTTAGCAAAACTAGTTGATTAAAATCATTTTGAAATTTTTAATATAATTTTGTAAATTTTAAAACTTGTTTAATATTAATAAAAATCTTTTCTTTTATAAAATGTTTAGCAAACTTAAAAATTTCAAACAATTTCTGTTTCTGTTTTTTTAATATGATTTCAATTAATAAATTAGTTTAGAAAAAGAATAGAATAGAACTCGGTAAGTACTTAAAAACTTCACAGGGTAACTTTTCATGTAATGTGACATGCGTTTAGTTGCAAACTTTTTGCTTAAGTTAAATCTGCTGTTTAATATGTAATATGTAAACTATTATGTTTATATTATTGTTGGATTTGAATATGTATGTATATGTTAAATATTATATGGTTTTGTTGTCTCTTTTTTTATTTTAATAGTTAGTGTTATTTTTTTAACTTTTTTACGAGATTTTTTTATGAAATTATTTTTTTTGTCATTTTTAGTTTTGTTGTATTTATGTATTTATATATTTAACATTAATTGTCTTAAAGTAAAACAAAAATGATATTTACAAAATAATTTTAAACGTTTCTTTTTTCATTTTAACAAATCTATAAGGAGGAAAGGAAGGAAGTAAGAAGGTAGGAGGAGGTTTAATTAAATTACTTAAAAGCTGTTTATATTAATCAATTTATTTTAAATACACGTATATTAATTATCATATTACTAGCATATTTTCTTCTCTATAATCATTAAATTATAATTATTACAAGTTATTTTCAATTTGTTATTGTTTTTTTTTAGTTTTTTTTTTTTGTTTTTAATATGTATAGCTCAAAGTGCTAAAAATAAACATTTTCGTCTTATGATTTATAAATAATAATAATAATATACTATATATAGAGAAAAGTATAAAATGCCTAGAATCTAAAACTTACATTTTAATTAATATTTTAGTTTATTAAAAATTATTTTGTTTACTAAAGCTAGAGGCGTTTATGTATGTATATTGTTTTATTTATATTGTTGTATTGTATTGTTTTATAGATGAATAATGTGTTTGTTTAATTTTAATATTTATAAGCCATTTAATTATTAATAGTATTCATTTGGTGAAAACTAAAGAAAACAATGTATAACTATTTATAAAATTACGTTTGGAAGGAAGATTTTTTATCATTTAATATTAAAACAAAACCAAATTAATAAAAAAATATAATAATGTGTGGAAAAGCATGAGAACTGAAACCACTATGGAAATTTTTATAATAAACAAAAAAAATTACTTTTTCCAACTTTTTAATTGTATTAAAAATTATTATAATCATAAAAACATTTTAAATGTTATAGTATGAAACTTAAATTACGCAAACAAAAAATGTTGAACAAAAAATAAGGGAAATGTGAGTGAAACAATTAAAACTTTTCTTTCTAAGAGAATTGATGATCTTAACAAAATTTTTAAGTGAAAACAAAATTTGTTTTAAAATGTCATTGTATTAATTGAATATTTTAGTTTTGTGTAGTATTTTTACAGAAATAAGTAGTTGGTTGGTTGGGTAGTTGGGTCGTTTCTAAAAATATCGGTGTTGTTGATGATTTATATTAAAGCGGCTGCTATGGGGAGATGGAGGAGGTTGGGGTTGGGGAGGTGATTGGAAGGCTTGAGCCGCTGCCATTAGCTAATTACACTAAAGTTGTTCTACAAATTTGGTCAGTTGATCGGATGCATCAGAGACAGGGCCTCCGGGACCACCGACTACGCCACCCACTCCTCCAACACCACCTACGCCGACATCTTGCGGAACGCCTGGCAATGGTGATTGATGTGGGTGCATACCTCCATGATTGTGTAAACCGTCATGAGGTGCTTGAGGCGCAGGTGAGTGGCTCATTACATGGTGCGGAGATGGTTGTGCTCTTGGAGAAGCTGAGGGACCAGCTCTAGGCGAGGGTGCCGAGCGAGGTGAGGGCGTGGGTTGTGGTGATCTAATGGGCGGTGATGATCTAGACGATTGCATGAGTTGTTGTTGCAGCGTGTGTGGCGTGGGTGGTCCCATAACATTTGGTCCGCCTACCATGCCACCGCCTCCTTGCATCATCTGCTGTTGCTGAACTCCAGGCATACCACCTCCCATCTGCTGTTGTGGTGAAGGTTTCAGTCCCTGTTGCATAACCGCATACTGATCGACTGGGTTGCCAGGGGGACCTCCTACACCTCCACCTGCTCCACCAAAGCCTCCGACACCACCAAACTGCTGACCACCAGTACCAACTCCACCCATCTGTTGTGGGGCACGCTGTCTATATGGTGGTGGATAATTAGGCATTTGACGCATCTGCATTTTAAACCATTGTGAGTTGGAGGCCTAGATTGTTTTGAAAATTACAACAATAACAAAATATGAAATAACAATTATCCGACGGGAGGGAGACAAATACAAAATTTGGAGTTGCATTTACAGGTGTTTTTACTTTTGTGAAAATTTGTATCAAATAAATTATAGAATGAATTATATTTGGGTGTATTTATCAATTTGATGTCATTTATTTATTATTAGGAATAAAAGCACTTACTTGTCCTTGTTGCTGTTGTTGCATCATCATTGGATTTTGCATTCCTGGCATGCGTTGATGTTGACCAGGATTTTGTTGTTGGGCTTGCATCATTACTTGCTGTTGATTGGTTTGAGGCATTTGTTGCTGATTCATCATATGTTGCATTTGCTGTTGTTGTTGTTGCTGTTGCATAACCTGTTGTTGTTGCTGTTGCTGCTGTTGTTGTTGAGGACCATTTCCGGCAGCACCACCACTTCCACCTCCTTGTTGACCAGCATTGTTATTTTGACTCTGTTGCCTTTGTTTAATAATAGCAGCCATTATTTGTGGATTTTGTTTTAGAACTTGTAGGATTTGTTGGTGACCTTCATTGGTGGGATTATTTTTGATTTTCTGCATGATTTGAGCAAGCTGTTGAGTATTTAATTGAGCGTTCAATGGTCCATTGGGCATTTGACCCGAACCACCAACACCGCCTGCATTTGGATGTTGTCCCTGGGGACGTATGCCTCCGGGACCACCCATGGGTCCCGATGCACCCATAGGAACCATGCCTCCATTACCACTCATACCGCCAACACCCTGTGTATTACCGGGCATATTTCCAGTACCACCGGGCATTTGTTGCGAACCTCCAGCTCCTACCATGCCACCCATCATATTCTGTAAGTAAAAATAAAATAATTGAGATTAATTAATAAAAAATAAATTAATTTATAAAGAATTATTAAACAGATGGTGGTCGACGTTCTAAAGAGTTGGCTATACATACCTGTTGCTGCATTGCGTTTTGTTGCATAACTTGATTTTGATTAGGTTGGCGCATGCCTTGATTAGCATTGTTCGGATATCGATTTGCACCCCACTGATCCATTGGCAGCAGATTGTTGAGCATAACATTGCTTCCACCGGGGCCCATCTGTCCGACATTGCCAACACCACTAACATTACCAACATTTCCTACCATTCCAGGATTTGGTTGGTTCGGTAATCCAGCCATATGATGACGTTGCATAACCGGTGGAGCCATAGCACCACCCTTACCAAAACCGCCACCATGAGGGACTTGTTGACGCGCAGCTTCTTCCTGAACCTTAATATTAATTTAAACAAAACATTAAAACTCCAGTCTTCGAACCTCATAAAATTATAAGACTTATAACTGCCTCTGTGTTCGAAAAACTTACCTGTTTAACAACTTGCAGTACATTAGGAGAAGGTGAATGACCACCACCGGGTTTCATGCCAATGCCAGGCTGATGAGGATGTGGAGATGTCATACCTCCTCCTGCTATTGGTGCAGCCACTGGTGAGGGTACCGGTACCGTTGATGGACTCATAGCACCTGCTCCCGCTGGCATTATAGCTGGTTGTCCACCCATCACAGGAGGATTTACACCAACGCCTGGCAAGGCTACAGCCGCTACTGGTACACCGCCAGGACCTACAACAGGACCAGCACCAGCTGGGCCTGGTAAAGCTGCGGGGGTGGTAACAGTGCGAGACATAAGAGCCACACGACGCCGTAATAGTTGCTGTTGTTGCAATCTGAAAATAGTGAATTAGAATAGATTACATTCATTTCATAAAAGTACTATTTAGACATACTTTTGTTGTAATTGTTGTTGTTTGAGTTTGTGTTTGATGTTGGGACAGAAAGGCACTGGACACTTTTGTTCTTGACAATGTTTGGCATGATAGCAACATAAAGCAATCAACTGTTTACATATAGGACAACCACCATTGGTTTTCCTCTTGCAGTTTTTGGTATGTTGCACCACCCTCTTCATCTTCTGACAAGAAGGTAGACGACAATTGGCATCGCGACATTGACATGCATGTACCAATGATTGAATACAACGTTGTATTGATTGCTTGCGAGCTTCTTGTGGATTAGCTTGTTTATGGTCGGCTGGTGAAGAACCGTCATCCAAATCGAAACCAAGTTTTTCCATTTTATGTGGATGACCAATCTTTTCGTTACACAAAGTACACAAATCAAAGTCCTAAAGGTATAAGTAAAAAAAGAAAATTATTATTAAAGTTGTATTGGACTATTTTGCTGTTCTTCTCCTTCTCTCTCAAACTTACATCACAAACTGTACAATGGAAACGAGTTTCCACAGCAGTTTTACAATTGTTGCAAGTGTAAACAAATTTATCTTGGCCTTGATTATGTAACTCGTACAACATGCATAAAGTCGAAAATTGAGCTCTCCGCAAGGATGAGAATTCATAGTGCTTGTCACGAGCCAAGGTAAGGAATGCATCACGACCATCCATAAGATCACACGCTAATAATGGATCAGGATCTTGTATGGGCTGCAAATGAGGAAAAGGATGACAATTATTTTATTAAATAATGAAACAAATGTTGTTATATATTGATTGTTACGTACCGCTAAACTGGCTGCAGATTGTGCAGAGTGAAGACGTATAACAAAGAATACTTCTTTGTGTTTCTCCATTGTGGCATATATTTTAGCAGAGAGATCATTGCCAGCTTGTTGTTCATTCGATTTTTTATTGCTTTTACGTTGTGCAGCTTTAGACTTGTTGGATTTTTTAGCCTTCTTTTGTCCTTTCTTTTTACCATCACCACTCACTTCGGTGTCTTCCATTGAGAAAATCTGAAGAAAAGAAATTGATCGATTATAATAAACGACTAACCTTATTTTCTACTTTTGTACGTACATTTGCGGCAGCAGCTGCTGCTGCTTCAGCGGCTTCTGCTTGTTTTCGTTTTTCCTCTTCTTCCTGGTCCAACTCTTTTATGCTCTCCTCTAGAACATTGGGCCAAAAATCACCTTCGAAGTAAGGCAATTCGGCAGCTGATGTTAATTTGTCTTCAATGGCTTGTTTCAAGATATCTTTGTAATCCTGAATGGTACGTTCAATCATACCCTTATCCAACATCTTTTTATACCATTCCTGCAAGCGTTTGGGTTTTGGTATTCTTTGATCCGTAGGATGGCAGTGGAATATGTAATCATCGCCTTCCGACGGTGGACACGCCCAAATATGGGCCATTGTATAACCTAGTTGTTTAACATAATCCATATAACCCAATAGAATTTCGTGATATACTGCTGTACGATATTGTCTTGGTCTAAAGAAATGCACAGAATCCAAATAGGCAATGTAAACACGCCTTGTATTCGGAGCCGGACATTCTGATCCATACTCTTGCACATGCATACCAAAGAAACATACATCTATACCGTCGACCTCTTCAAAGGCAAATAATGCTTTGGCTCTGTAGGGGAATTCCGCGTTCATTTCGGCATTTTCAACAAATCTTCTGCGCATACCAGGTTTCACTTCTACACACTTATCCGATGAGGATACCACACGTATATGAACTTCACCAGCACCAGCTTCTTTCTTCTTAAGGAAATTATTTACACGCGTCTCTATATAAATACCCAGTTTTGTTGTGGGTAAACGTTTGGCATTGAATTTATTTTCTTTTCGTTTGGAATCTTTCTTTTGCAAACAATTGTCACAAACAAAACCACCTGGCCATATTGAATCCAACCATAAAACACAAATTTGATGTTGCTTTCGACCACATTCCATGCAATCAACAAATGGTTCTAGTTCTAGATGATCATTTTTCATCTCTTTAAATTGATCCTTTTTAATTTGACTATTTTTTGTCAATTCAAACAAAAGAGGGAGAAAAGCAAAATTCATTAAAAACATTATTTTGCGAAATTACAAATTTAAATATTTAAACATTATTATTTAAAAAGATTTGATTAACTAACATTAATTTTTAAGAAATTTATCTCTCTAATATTACTTAATTCTCTAAACACACAAAGTAATAGAATAAAATATAATTTGTATTTGGCCTTTTTTTATTTCACAGGAATCTTTTGAAATAAAAAATCTAGTGACAAGACATTTTTATATGTTCAATGTTCTTATTTGTATATTTTATATTTATCTTATTATTGTTCTTAGTATAATTAGGTTTAAATTTATTACAAACTGAAAATATGTTATATTCACTTTTTAGATTCTCAACTTTCTATTCATACCAGTATTGGCAACATATAATAAATACTGAATTTGTTCTTTTAAAATCGAATTCTTTTTAAATGGGAACATTAGCTGTTTATGAAAAATTGAGTATTCATGTGTATATTAATTTTTCATGTGTGAAAGCTGTTTTAGGAAAAATTCAGTCTTCACATGCGTTCAAGATCTTCCATTATCACTTATAATGAAATATGTATAATTTGCATACAAAAAACTCATTTTATAAAAGGGGAAAATATGGATTGATTCTCAAAAAATTTGGTGGATGCATTTACGTTTATAGCAAATATATTTATTAGATATTAGTCTTTTCAAGCGACATTTCAGTCATTTTCAGAGGGGGCTTTGTATGGCGGCGGATATTGTCAAATAAAGCCCGATCACTGCAAAAATCTTTTGCAGTGAGGGGTTCAATGGTATGAGGGCTAGGTGAAATAATGGTTCGATTATAACCATATACAAAAGGCTTCGTCCCAGATACAATAAAAGATCGAAAATCGATTTAGAACAAAAAAAGTGGTCGTTATCAATAACATTTTATATTTTTTAAAGCGTCTTTCGAACCCTAGGTAATTCCAGACGATACTAGATAGAAACCATTTTTTACTTTTTCGGAATTGCTATTATTTTTTAGCAGATTGTGTAGTTGTATTTTTCTATATATCGTCAGTAGCAATATTTTTGGGTTAATATTGACATTTTTCGTGATTGTGTATTTTTCGGAAAGGAGAGCACATCAAGCCCTATGGATTTCTAGGTGTATTTTTTCGGATTTGATGTAACATACAACATCCTTTTAAACTAACTAATTAACTAGACTAATAAATATCCTCAATATAAACGATAATATATCGCCGATTTATGCAACGTAGCATTTAAAATATGCATGTATATTGAAAATTATAGAAAAATCATGGGTTATCTTAAAATTTTATTCATATCGCCGTTGTTTATTAATCGTTTTTTTCTAATTTTAAATAGAAAACTTCTCCGGGCTGGTACAAATATAAAATATTTGGAAACTGAAAATATTTAGACCTCCCAGAAAATTTATTTAAACATACAGACAGACGAACTTCGTTAAATCGATCTCTCTATACAATATAGATGTGTTAAAATAATCATGAATTGTTGTTGAATGTTTTTATAAATCCTAATAAAAACTTGTAAAAATATTCGACAACAATTCTTGATAAAATCCTTTTATATCTTACTTAAAACAAGTGGCTCTATAAATTAAGTTAAATAAAATATGAATAATAATACTTACGTTTGAGATTGCAATGGATCATCACCGAGAGTAACAGTGTCCCCTTGAATGTCATTGAAACATTTCTGGCAGAAGGTATATCTGTTTGAGGATACGCCATAATCCTTTAGACTATTATTTGGTTCATTATAAGATTTTGATTGGTTTTTATTTTTGTGTATGTTGTGTTTCAATTCAATTGATTAAATAATTTGTATTGATTGTCAAAGAGTGATCGCAATCCAAATTAATAAATATAAACAAGCAGAGCGACCATACATAATATTGTAAATTTAGCGACGTTTTTAATTTGATATTTTTTTATTTTATTATTATGGTGAATGAAGAATTATTTTGTTATACAGTGTTTTTGTGCGTGCGAACGATTTTTGTAGACATTTTATTGAACAAATGTGGTTTATTTTGTTTTGGGATTTTATGTTTGGAGTAGTTTTTTAGATGATGGAAGGGAAAATAATGTTTGTTATGTTTAAATATGTGGGGAAATGTAAAAAAAGTACAACGTAAAGCATTTTCGTAAATAATACAAACGTATGTATGATTCGATAGTTAAAACAGAAATAGCAAAGCAAATTAAAGAAATTAACATTTATGACAAGTTAAAAATATTATTTGACATGTGTTTTTGTAGATTTTTATATTTAAAGATAAATTAATTTGTAAGGATTGAAAAGGTTTGATTGATGGTTGTCAACATAGGGATTGTGGTAATTTAAGGAGTTCAAAAAAAAAAAAAAAAGACGCACACAAAAACCATAACCAGGATGTATTGATTTAAGTTTTTTGACATTTGCAAGTATAGAAAAGAAAATAAAAAACAAGGTTGGCATTAGAATTTAATACAAAAATATTAAAGGTATTTTTAATTGGTTTATATACAAGCTAATTGTTTTTTAATTTATTATGTGTTAATAATAAGTAATGGTTATTTTTTGACTACATAAAAGACCAATGATATCGATTGTTAAAAATCTAAACACAAAGATCTATAGAATATTGAGTTTAATGAGAAAATGCTAAAAAAACTAAATGATAAAATATTACATACCTATTTTGATAACTGTAGTATTTGGCATCTCTAGGTATAGTACATAGCTGTTTACCATAACAGCATAACACTTGAGGATTAAATGTGTATTTGCGCCCACAACAATAGCCCAAAGCCTGCATAACAGGATCTATTTCTTGTTCAAATACTTCAGAAAGCTAAAGAAAAAAAAGCACACATTATTATAAAGTGACAATAATATAAAACAAAAAAACTTTTTGTACTTTAGTTGGAATACACGACACGACTACTTACCTTTGTACAATATTTGTAAACTTTTGATGATTTACGATTATATAACCATGCATTGTCAAACATTAACCAGACATCGTCAACATATTCCCAAGGGTCATTGTATTTTCCATTCATAAGGTTGTTGCGTATTGATCCTAAATCCATAGGCTTTTTAATAATCTCAAAGTAGTCAGGAATACCGAGTACTTGTGGGTCAACTGGACAACGGAATGGCACTGATTCGGGCTCATGTCGTATGAGTTTTTCCAATGTCGGTAATAAAGCTTGTTTCAGTTCTTCAGGGTCAAAAACTGTTAAAAAATCAAATATTTTTTTTTTATTTTCTCCAAAACATTGTTAACTAATTTAAATTTTGCCAATAGAAAGCCTTAACAGTATTCATTGGCAAAATGGAAAAATATTTCCAAACCACTTACCACATTTCTTCTTTTTATCACCAGCATTAGGCATAAGGGGCTCTGGTACAACAGGTTTAGTTTCAGTTTTTACTTTAACATCTCCACTAGCATTGCTGCCATCCGTCATCGGTTTAATATTATCTTTATTATCACCTCCTGATGAACTCATTGCGGAATCTGTACCGCCCGCATTTGCATTAGAATCTTCAACTTCCATTGGTTCGGTTTTAATCTTTACGTCACCGTCCTCGCTTTTTATTTCTAATTTGGCAGTGCCATCGTTATTAACATTTTTGCCAACGCCCGCTGAAGATTCTTGTTGCGAGTTATCACCTCCACTACCATCATCCATGAACTCTTTCTTAATATCATCTTCTTGTTTAATGGAATCCAACTTGCCTTTGGAAGATTTTCCACCACCTGCATTTTGAGAGTCCCCATTCGGAGATGTAGGAGGATCGTCATCATTATCACGAGCCGCTGCCTCGAGAGCTGCCATTTGCGATGAAAGACTATTACTGCTGCTGGTTGAGGGACGTGTCGACGACAACGATGTACTGGTAGTTGAGGTAGAAGTTGTTCCAGCACTTCCCTTACCCATAGTAGACATTTGTTGTTGATTTTGTGCAAGGCCGTTGCTAGAAACACTTGCTTCGGCTGACGAAGACAACGCCATTGATGACGATGTGACTGTTACTGCTCCCGATGTTGCTGTTATAGAGGTAGTAGATGTTGAGGATGAAGTTGATGATGATGACGCTGTTGTAGTTGTGGTGGTTGTTGAAGTTGAGCCAGTCGACGAACATGTTGATACAGACGTGGGTGTTGATGTGGGTGGTGGTGGTTGTACTCCACTGCCAGAGCCACCTGCACCAGAAACTCCTGTGGGCACAGTATTTGCAGAGGCGGGAGATGTAGGATTCAAGGGTGGTGTACTTCCTCGATCACCAAGAGATTGCATGAGAGACGGAACTGAAGGCGGATTATTTAAGGGCGTTCCTAGCGGTCCGTTTGATGCAAAGTTAGGCGATGGACTTGGTGCCGCTACCATGCCGCCTGCGGCACCTACTGTTGCGGATGCTGTACTATTTGTTACCCCAGTTGGTCCCGCCGCACTAGCTGCTGTTAGCGACTCTAAACTTGTTGGTGTTGGAGGCATATTTCCCATGCCGGCAGTCGACATCATATTTTGTTTCTGCTGCTGTTGTTGTTGCTGCTGCTGGGACATTGGTGATGTGAAGGTATTCTGTTGTTGCATTTGGGAGTTGCTATTATTGAATGGAGATTGAGGCAAAAGCATTCCACTTTGCTGCTGTTGTTGCTGCTGCTGCTGTTGCTGTTGCAGCATTCGTTGCTTCATTATCTCATTCAGTTGCTGCGTGGTATGCGCCCCCGTTCCTCCATTGGAATTCATGAACTGCTGTTGTTGACCCGGTATTGGGCTTGTTAAAACTCCTGCAACACCGCCTGTTCCGGGTTGACCTTGCATCGCTTGACCAGTAAATGGAGAAAGAACTGGGTTTGGTACCACCATGTTTTGCTGTGATGTTGGTATGCCGCCACTGCTCATACTATTGCCGCCAGGACTAGGACCAGGTGGACCAACTAGCATGTTGCCTTGTTGTTGAGGGAATTGCATTCGTTGTTGTTGCTGTTGTAATGCCAGAATATTTCCACCGGGAGAGTGACTACGCATGCCGGCCATATTTTGACCGGGCATCATACCACCTACATTGCCAGGTGTTTGGCCTCTTAGTTGCTGCATCATGCCTGCTGCACCCATTGGCATTCCTTGGTTTGGACCAGGTCCGCCCGGACCAACAGCTCCACCCATGGGACTTACCATGGGTCTTATCTGTTGCTGTAGCTGCTGTTGCGCTTGTGGATGTCCTGGAGGTAATTGCTGACCTCCAACCGGTAAACCCACACCTCCACCACCAGCTCCGCCTACATTACTGGGACCGGCTCCACCAGCACCACCACCCTGTTGCTGTTGTTGCATTTGAAGCATCTGCTGCTCTTTCCTTTTCAGACGTTTCTCTTCCAATTCCTTTTGGATTTTATAGATCTTTTCAGCCAGTAGATGATAATACTCTGATCGCGATTTGGCCATTTCATACATGTCTCTCTCAACTTTTTCCGCATACGAGACGAGGTTGTGCATGCGTTTGTCTAGCATTGTAGCTGGGTCAGATGTAGGAAATATTGCTTGAACAAGTTTGTGTACCAAATGTTTGCGAAGGTCATCCGTAACGAGTTCTCGCCAATCTTTGTTTTCTTCACTTCCACCATTATTACCGCCACTGCCTCCAGGAGCACCTGCATTCTGAGCATTCGCTGAAACACCGCCGGATACAGCATTATTTCCCGCTACATTCGACACTGCTCCACTCATAACGCCTGGAGTGTTGGTGTTTCCTGCCGCCGACACATTGTTTGGTGGAGTATTGTTCGGACCGCTATTAACACCTCCAGCCTGGACCTGCATTTTCATTTTAGCCATTTCTTGCGGTGTTAACTGTTTGTTTGGTGGTCCACCAGCAACAGGGCCGCCCATATCACCAGAATTTCCACCTCCCAAAAGCGTATTTAAATTAGCATTGTTAAAATTATTATGTACATTAACCGATAGGGGAATGTTCGATTGTTGCTGCTGCTGTTGATTTACAGCATTTTGCTGAACTTGATTGGGATCTGTCGGTAGTTTTGCCCCCGGTTTTAGTAAATCGGATAGTCGAGGTGTGAGTCGTGGTCCTGCATTCTGCAACATCATTTGTTGCTGCTGTTGTTGTTGCTGATTTTGAATACCATCTGGAACAGCGCCATTACCGCTACCACTTATTAGTAAATTGTTTACAACTTGGCGCATGGCGACTTGATCACTATTACCACCGGATGTAGGTCCAATGGGAACACCTCCGCCAGGAGCCCCCACTTGAGCGGACATAACACGTACTGGTTGTGGTACACCTGCCATCCGAATACCTTGCATTTGCTGTTGTTGAGGATTTACAGAATTGCCTTGCAGCATGTTATTGGGACCACCGGTGTTTCCTACAGCACCTTGCATTCCCATGCTGTCGAAACGGCGAATTTCCTGATTCGGATTTTGGCCGGCATTTTGCATTTGTTGATTAATATCTGTGTTGGCTTTCATATTCATTTGACCCTGATTGGGACCAACTCCCGGACCAGACATTCCCGCTCCTCCTGCAACAACATTTGGAGCACCACCAACTTGTTGCACACCACCTGTCTGTTGCGGTCCGCCCACGTGCTGGGGACCAATAACTCCAGGACCTTGTTTGTCATTAGCGTTTTGTTGGCCTTGTTGCTGTTGTTGTTGTTGATTGGCATTGTTCGGGCCAGCATTACCAGCTCCGCTTGCATTTGGATTATTGTTCTGGTATGCGTGACTCTGACGGAATGGGAAACAGATTACGCAATCCGGACGTGAACACGTTTTGTAATGCAACAAAATTTGACGTGACGATATACAGTGTTGGACAGTGCAGTCTCGGCTCTGTTTGCACGTTGCCATGTGCGTTAAAACATCCTGCATTGGCTTACAATACGGAACATTACATTTCTCACGATTCGGGTTGATACTATCGCGTCGGTTACACTTATGGGCGTGAAGTAACAACATAAGTTGTTGTTGGATTTGTTTTTTGCGCTCATCCGTGATATGTTGATTGGTTGTACCGCCCGTACCGCTTCCTCCTGCTGCTCCACCACCAGCATTACCTCCCTGCTGAGAAGTTCCTGGACCTTGTTGCTGTTGTTGTTGCTGCTGTTGCGGAAGCATCATAGCGTTTTGTTGCGGACCGCCTGGTCCCACACCACCCTGTGGTGGTCGAATACCCATACCGCCAGGACCCATTAAGCCGCCTTGTGGGTTTTGCTGTTGGTTAGGATTCATTTGAGCGTTGTTCATTTGTTGCTGAGGACCGCTGATTAAACCAGCACCACTGCCATCACCGCCGACGCCTCCACCACCCATACCGATGGGAACACCGCCAGGTCCACGGTTGCCCTGTTGCATAGCAGCCGTCATATTTGGTGGTACACCTCCATGTTGTGCTGCCATTTGTTGTGCTAACATTTGTTGTTGTGGATTATTGGCGTTTACATTAATACCGCCCTGAGGACCTCCTGGTCCACCATAGTTACCAACGTTGCCGACACCGACTCCAACCCCACCGCCATAGGGTCCATTCGGGCCAACACCGCCACCAACCATATTATTCATTTGACCTGCACAATTTTAATTTTCAACAATATTTTATTTAATCACAATTATATTCTACGAATATTTACACTGTTGTGTAAAATCAAATTGATCATAGTGCGATTTAAAAAAAATCAACAGAATATATAAAACATAGTTTATCTTGTAGCAATTGAAAGTAAAAATACAAATTCATGAAAATTTTTTAATTACAAATTGTGACGAAACTATTAAAGTTAATAATTCATTCCCTACGAGACCTTGTGCAGTTTTGTAGGTCTAGTTGAGTAGTTCACAACACCATATCGTCACCTGAAATGCAAACGGCCCTAACTAACCAAAAATTCAAAATCGATTTTATTGGTGATTCTAATGTATTGCATCAAAACAAATGTCCACACCAAAAATTGGACTCCTCTGACCATAATTATCGATTTTATTGACAGAAAACAAAAGGCCCTATCTACAAAAACATTTAAATATTAAAGGTAAAAAGTCCAATTTATCCATTTTTATATACGCCATTGTCAACTATCATAACAAATGATAGGTTTCACTATTAAACAATTTGTTTATTTACTCGCGTTGATAGAAACAAACTTTTCAATTTAAATTAATATATCTTGAAAATCGGGAGTTATCAAAAAAATCTACTTTTTTATTTTTGTCGGACCTACAAATTTTAACTCATAATTCTTTAATCCGATAAATTAAATAACTTTTTTTCTTTTAGTCAAATTTCTTCCAAGTAAAATGTGAATGATGTTTTTTTAAATACAGAAACCAACAAAATACAAAAATGGACTTAATAAAGTGTCGGTAAAAATTGTACATTTCAAAAAATGGATAAAAATTGTATGTATTCAGTTCTTAATAACTTTAGTATTTCTATTAACATAAAAAAAAATAAAATTGTCGGACAACAATAAAAGCTCCGCTTGTGGAATAACTTACGATTTTCGTAGTATGTATTTTAAAAATCCGAAATATGGTACGGTGATCTACTCAACCAGATCTACAAATCGCACTTGGTCACATCAATGAATCAAACATTTTACAGATCTAAAATTTTTTCTAGCTTAAATTCGAACAACTTAGGGCCATATTCATAATGAAAAACGACCTTTTTGGTGTGTAAAAAAGGGAAAGATAGCAGCTCGTTAGTTAGTAATTAGTTTTTTATTATGAATAAGTGTATTATTTGTTCGAGATGTAGGTTAGGTTTAGGTGGACACTATCTCCTCCAATTTTTATCACAATTTTCTTTCAAGATCTATTACAAATTTTTATTTAGAGTTTTATTTTTTACATTTTCTTGTTACTAACAACAAAGAATAGTACGAGAAAGATTTGTTATGTGACAAAAAAAAAAAAAAAAAATAAAAAATAACTTACCCATTTGCATGTTGGGATTCTGCATACGTGGACCACCACCACCAACGCCGCCGGGACCATTTCCACTCATTAGATGTGGATTTGGACCACGTATCATGTGCTGTTGTCCTACCATTCGCATCATCGGTCCATTTTGCATTACTTGTGGATGACCTGGTCCTCCCATATGCATTCCTTGATTGGGTCCACCCACACTGCCGGGACCCATGTTACCGGGTCCAACAGGTCCAACGCCAGGTCCAGCATTCATCATACCACCTGGTCCGGAACCAATTTGTTGTTTTATCATACCCGATCCCATGCCACCCATACCACTATTGGTTAGCACCATATTACCCATATTACCTTGAGCAATTGTGTTCATGCCTGCGAAAAAGCAAAATATTATACACAAATTAATAAGATGTTAAACTTATACGAAATTGTAGCAATATTAATCTTCTACAAAATATTATAATTCCATTTACCTGGCATTGAATTCATTTGTGAGCCATTATTAGAAATTGACATTGGCATTGAGTTTACCATGCCACACATTTGGCCAACATTGACTTGCATGCCGCCTGTGTTAGGTGATTGAAGATTGGGTGACTTGCTGCCCAATTGGTTCATGCCACCGGCACCCATTGGGTTACCAACCATACCAGGATTTTTATTACCCTAAAAAGGAAACAGTTTCGTAAAAAAACATGTCAAAGTTTAGAAAAATCAATCAAAAATACCTGTTGCTGTAGCAGATGTTGTAAATGTTGATGATGTTGCATTTGTCTTAAGGGATTACCAGCGCCTGGACCTTGATTACCAACACTGCCATCATCGACTGAGCCATTTAATTGTGGACCAGGACCACCTGGTCCAGGCCCTTGTGCCGGCGGTTTATTAGGGCCACCCACTACATTTACACCCATGCCATGATTGGGTGGACCATTTGGCCCACCCGTACCTGGATCAGCCCAAGAAGATACTAACTCATCGGGTAAATTTTCTTCCAATAAAAACAAATCATCCATTTTTACCCGCTTCTGCGGCGGTTCTTCCATATGATCGGCCATCATTCAGAATGTTTGTGATTTGCGTTATTTTGTTAAACAAATTTTGCTTTGCAATTTTAAACACCAGCTGTGTTTTTGTTTTATTTTTGTTAATTTCACTTTTTTAGTATTTTAATGTTTATTTCTTTATTTTGTTGTATGTTTTATTTTGAATTAAACGACGTAGACGTTTAGAACAACTTTTGCATAGAATTATTGAGAGAAAACAAGAGAGGAACTTTTTTTGTTTAGCTCGATATTGGTAAATTAAAAGTTGTACGTGTTGATGCTGCTGCTGCTAGTGCTGCATGTATTGCCGATTTTATTTTTGCTGTTGAAGTTGTTGTTTTGGATCTAAATATCTGTGGGAGCAGGAATTGAAATTGCCAAGGTTGCAAACGTCGACGTCGTTCTTGTATTTGTTGCTGTTCTTGTTGTTTTCTCAACAGAAGTGCTCTACCCTTCTGCTGTTTTCTTAAGTTTTGTTTATTTTGTTGCGTTCTCTGCTGTTGATTTTGAAAATATTGTTCTTTTTGCAGTTTATGTTTATTATTAATGACAAAATTATTATCCAACGAATATTTTAAAGCGTTATTTATGAATACGCTTGAGTGCATTTTGTGTCAAAATATTCACTTTTTTATTTTTTTCTGTTTTTAAGCCGTAATTTAGATTTTTTATCATTTGTTTATCATTTCACGGCGTTTTTTAATATCCTTTTCAGTTAAGAGTTATTAAAGATCTGGATGCATTAGTGGGATGGTTCGCCAGTCAGTCAGTGTTGAAGCTGACAATGAACCACCTGCTCTTTCAGAATAACATGATATAAAGTTGATGTTGTTGTTGTATATTTTATAAACATTCTAAATTGTTGTTTTCTTTTAAATTGTTATTAATTAATGTTTCTTTTTTATAGTTTTTATGTGATGTTTCAATTATTAATTCTTAAATGTTTTTTACGCCTTTTCAACATTAAATACTTGTCCATTAGCTTTATAAAATTTGTATCTTTATTAAAAATTGCACAAAAATCTAAAAAGATCACAAAAAGAAAAAACAATGAAAACAAATGTAATTCCAATTGTCGTCTAGTTTTGTCACAAGAAAAAGTGTTGCGCGCTTTTTTCTATCTTGTTTTTATTACTTCGTTTCGTTTGTTGGTTAAAGACAACACGAATGAAAAAACTATGAATATGAACAAAAAAAAAAAGAAATATTTTTAAGAAAGGTATATTGAGCCGCTCGTTGTTGATTATTGCATTTTAAACATTATAACAAATTTCGATGAAAACAAATATCTTTTTCTTTTCTTTTCGTACTTTTTTCAGCTACTCTACACACAACTCGTTACTTTTGTTTATAATATTCCTTTACTCGCTGTTAAATTTCTCTTCTCTAACTTATTTTCACACACACACACACTAACGCGTTTAATGCACTCACACATTCTCACTCTCTTTCATATACAGCTCTTGGTCTTCTTTTCGTAAAAAAAATCCACCATTTAAACATAACGAGTGCGAGCAGTATTGAAAAAAGAAAGAAAAACAGACTGGCGACTGTAAAATTTTTTGGTTGTTCGTTTTTCTTCACGTCGTATCTTAAAATTTCTAATGCACATACACCACACAAAATTTTTTTGTTTTAATTTTTTCTTTATTAAAAAAATTTTTTAAAATTATTTTACCAAAAATCGAAATTATAGAAAAAATTGACAATTATTTCGTAATTTTTTTAAGGAAATATTTTTTATGTAAACATTTTTATCAATTGCATTTTTAAGAGATGTTTTAATTTTGTATTATAGTTTAGTTTTTTCTTTAATTTTGATTTTTAATTATATATTTTTAAGATTTTTTGTTGATTTTTAAGAATTTTTTTAAAGTTTTTTGCAACAATAAAACACAAATTTTCTGTCCGTTTATGTTGCAGTAGCGAAAAAGTCAACTGATTTTGCAAACGAGCAGCAACAGAACTAGGAAGAAGACTGAAGCCGAATGCGATTAAACATTAAAGAAGCCAGTGTTGCCATTGGTCTCTAGTACGAAAAGGGGGTAAAAACGGGTTGAATTTTCTAACATGCCTATTGGAAACCAAGCGATTTTGGTACGTATTTTGACAAGAAATATTTTTGCGAACTCTAGGTATACAAGAGTTTTTATAAAAATTGTAAAATCAAACAATTTTGTAAAATAATTGAGTATATTTGTATAAAAGAAACAAGAAAAAAAAATTAATTTTGTATATCAAAATTTAAGAAGTTTTAAAAAGTAGGTTTCAAAAATGTGTTTCATTAATTTCGAAACTTGTTTCTTCTAAATATTTATATTTTTCAATATTTGCATTTAGACAAAGATATTTTAAATAAAACAACTCTGCTGTAATATCATTGTCTATTTTTAAAGATATAAATATTTTCGAAATTATGGTTAATTTTGTTTACATTTGCTAATATTTCTCAAATATATACTTGATTTTTTCAATTTTAAAACAAAGTTTGTATTAAAACTTAATTTAAAAATTTGTCTTTCAAAACATTTTTACCCAAATTGGGAGCAAACAAGAAAAGGGCGTGAAAAACTAGTACAATGGCAACACTTACTACATTTAAGCAAGTGTAGAAAAAAGAACTTCGGGTGTTTTCGGCTTTCACACACAACAATGAGATATAACGAGTGGGAGCACAAAAAAGAAACGAGTACAGCAGCTCTTTGTGCCAAATATCATACATTTTTAAAAAATATATTAATAATCAATCACATTTTTATTAAATAAAAAAATCTATAGTTATTTTAAACTTTAAAAACCATTAAAGCAACTAAATTCATCTAAAGAAAATGTGAGAAAACAAAAAGTTGAAAACGTTTTGTTTTGCCATCTCTAGAAATCGACATGTTATTTATTGTTGTAGCCATCTCTTTCCCACTCATTGAAAACATATAGACAAAAGAAACGAACACACAACACAACAACCCGCTGTACAGAAGAAAAACACACACTTGCATGTCACATCACACATCACTCGCCCGTTTTGTCCGTGAGCATCATAAAAAATATTGGAAGATACGTACGAACGAACGACCATACAACATAGAAAAATTTTCAGAGACGAGAGAAAATTTTTTTTGTGAAAAAATTATTTCTATCGAAATTCATCAATTCAGCCAAGCAGGCCCAAAAAAAAACTTTTTAATGAAAAAATTCTTAATTCACAATTATAATTATATGTATTAAATTTTTATTAATTTATTAATTTTTTTTCTCTCAGAACATTTAAATTACATTCACTTTTTACTTTATAAATTTTTTGTTGTTTTTTTCACGTTATTGATTTTATTTAATTTTCTTCACTTGTAAAAAAAAATATTTTTTTTAATATGCTCTTCACCGAACTGAAGAAAAAAATTCATCCGTGCTGTTCTTTTTGCCTACAATTTTACTTTTTGTATTTTTTTTCGGTCTCTTAAGACCGTCAGAAACCGTATTTTTATTTAAATTATTACATATTTTTCCGTAGATGTTTAATATATTTAATTAATATGTAATTTATGCGTTTATATTTCAGTTTTTACCGCAAAATTTATCTTATAAAAAATTACAAAAATTTCATCAACTTTCAACACCGAAAATGAAAATGACGCTGAATATAAAAAGCCAAAAAGAAACTCGACA
Source organism: Lucilia sericata (assembly GCF_015586225.1). Lineage (NCBI taxonomy): Eukaryota > Metazoa > Arthropoda > Insecta > Diptera > Calliphoridae > Lucilia > Lucilia sericata. The sequence goes on from NW_023994480.1 coordinate 260,585, forward strand.
AAACTCGTTGTATGTTTATGAAAATTAACTAGTTACTCGCTGAAAAATCAGTAATCGGGTCAACTCGTTGCTGATTTCTTATTATTGTGAATGATTTTTGTGTGTGAACAGAGTTGCATTTTTTCATTTACATGCTTGTAAAAAAGAGAAGTAGATGTAGGGTTTCTATTTTTTGTTTTTTTATAATTCCCATATTTTCGATTTAAATTTCGAATAAATATAGAACTTTCAATATATAAAATATTAACGTTACTGACTGACTGATTTATCATCGCACAGCCCTAAACGGTTGAAGCTGAAATTTGGACAGGAGGTTGGTCTCCCACCAAATAGATCCACTAAGAAATTCGAATGTTTAGAGGGTAAAAAGGGTAAAAACGGGTGAATTCGGTAACCTCATAAAAGGTACAAAAACAGTTTAAAGCTTATCGTCGTTTATTTAATAAATAAGCGAACAGATGTCTGGTACTTTTTTCAAAATCGGCCCCTATATAAACGGGTAAAAACTGTATTTGGTTTCTTTTTTTGCACCCCATGTATTTTTTAAACCAGTGAACGAACATTCAAAAAAATATATTTACTCCTTCATAATATAACGAAAAAATTAAAATATAATTCATTTTTAGGATATTCGGACGTTTAAGGCATGAAAATTGTACTTATTTTTTGGGTACTTTTTGCGCAAAACATTGTTTTTCGGTTTATTCGACAAATAATTATTTGAGGTTTTATTTTAGCAGGTTAATAATCGGATAATTCAAAATTAATTGTTCGGTTAATCGAATAAAAGGGATGTTTTTTTACAATAATTTTTTTTCTTCTTATAACAAACTAAATTGTAATTTAGTAGGAAATAAAAAAAGTCACCACAGATTTTCGATATTTTGTCGATTGGAGGCTTATTTAAGGAGCTAGAGCCGATTTTAGTTTTTCATATAAAAAATCTATTTTTGATGGGAAATTGAAGTGATCACAGATTTTCAATATTTTGTCGATTGGAGGCTTATTTAAGGAGCTAGAGCCGATTTTAATTTTTCATATAAAAAATCGATTTTTGGTAGGAAATAAAAGTGATCACAGATTTTCAATATTTTGTCGATTGGAGGCTTATTTAAAGAGCTAGAGCCGACTTTAGTTTTTCATATAAAAAATCGATTTCTGGTAGGAAATTAAAGTGATCACAGATTTTCAATATTTTGTCGATTGGAGGCTTATTTAAGGAGCTAGAGCCGATTTTAGTTTTTCATATAACAATCGATTTTTGGTAGGAAATAAAAGTGATCACAGATTTTCAATATTTTGTCGATTGGAGGCATATTTAAAGAGCTAGAGCCGATTTTAGTATTTCATATAAAAATCGATTTTTAATGGGAAATAAAAGTGATAACAGATTTTCAATATTTTGTCGATTGGAGGCTTATTTAAAGAGCTAGAGCCGATTTTAGTATTTCATATAAAAAATCGATTTTTGGTAGGAAATAAAAGTGATCACAGATTTTCAATATTTTGTTGATTGGAGGCTTATTTAAAGAGCTAGAGCCGATTTTAGTATTTCATATAAAAATCGATTTTTGGTAGGAAATAAAAGTGATCACAGATTTTCAATATTTTGTCGATTGATTGATTTTTGATGGGAAATTGAAGTGACCACAGATTTTCAATATTTTGTCGATTGGAGGTTTATTTAAGGAGCAAGAGCCGATTTTAGTTTTTCATATAAAAAATCGATTTTTGGCAGGAAATAAGTATGATCACAGATTTTCAATATTTTGTCGATTGGAGGCTTATTTAAGGAGCTAGAGCCGATTTTAGTTTTTCATATAAAAAATCGATTTTTGATAGGAAATAAAAGAGATCACAGATTTTCAATATTTTGTCGATTGGAGGCTTATTTAAGGAGCTAGAGCCGATTTTAGTTTTTCATATAAAAAATCGATTTTTGATGGGAAATTGAAGTGATCACAGATTTTCAATATTTTGTCGATTGGAGGCTTATTTAAGGAGCTAGAGCCGATTTTAGTTTTTCATATAAAAAATCGATTTTTGGTAGGAAATAAAAGTGATCACAGATTTTCAATATTTTGTCGATTGGAGGCTTATTTAAGGAGCTAGAGCCGATTTTAGTTTTTCATATAAAAATCGATTTTTGATGGGAAATTGAAGTGACCACAGATTTTCAATATTTTGTCGATTGGAGGCTTATTTAAAGAGCTAGAGCCGATTTTAGTTTTTCATATAAAAAATCGATTTTTGTAGGAAATAAAAGTGATCACAGATTTTCAATATTTTGTCGATTGGAGGCATATTTAAAGAGCTAGAGCCGATTTTATTTTTTCATATAAAAATCGATGATTACAGATTTTCAATATTTTGTCGATTAGAGGCTTATTTAAAGAGCTAGAGCCGATTTTAGTTTTTCATATAACAATCGATTTTTGGTAGGAAATAAAAGTGATCACAGATTTTCAATATTTTGTCGATTGGAGGCATATTTAAAGAGCTAGAGCCGATTTTAGTTTTTCATATAAAAAATCGATTTTTGGTAGGAAATAAAAGTGATCACAGATTTTCAATATTTTGTCGATTGGAGGCTTATTTAAGGAGCTAGAGCCGATTTTAGTTTTTCATATAAAAATTGATTTTTGATGGGAAATTAAAGTGATCACAGATTTTCAATATTTTGTCGATTTAAGGAGCTAGAGCCGATTTTAGTTTTTCATATAAAAAATCGATTTTTGGTAGGAAATAAAAGTGATCACAGATTTTCAATATTTTGTCGATTGGAGGCTTATTTAAGGAGCTAGAGCCGATTTTAGTTTTTCATATAAAAAATCGATTTTTGGTAGGAAATAAAAGTGATCACAGATTTTCAATATTTTGTCGATTGGAGGCTTATTTAAGGAGCTAGAGCCGATTTTAGTTTTTCATATAAAAAATCCATTTTTGTAGGAAATAAAAGTGATTACAGATTTTCAACATTTTGTCGATTTAAGGAGCTAGAGCCGATTTTAGTTTTTCATATAAAAAATCGATTTTTGGTAGGAAATAAAAGTGATCACAGATTTTCAATATTTTGTCGATTGGAGGCTTATTTAAGGAGCTAGAGCCGATTTTAGTTTTTCATATTAAAAATCGATTTTTGATGGGAAATTGAAGTGATCACAGATTTTCAATATTTTGTCGATTGGAGGCATATTTAAGCAGCTAGAGCCGATTTTAGTTTTCATATAACAATCGATTTTTGGTAGGAAATAAAAGTGATAACAGATTTTCAATATTTTGCCGATTTTAGTTTTTCATATAAAAAATCGATTTTTGATGGGAAATTGAAGTGATCACAGATTTTAAATATTTTGTCGATTGGAGGCTTATTTAAGGAGCTAGAGCCGATTTTAGTTTTTCATATAAAAAATCGATTTTTGGTAGGAAATAAAAGTGATCACAGATTTTCAATATTTTGTCGATTGGAGGCTTATTTAAGGAGCTAGAGCCGATTTTAGTTTTTCATATAAAAATCGATTTTTGATGGGAAATTGAAGTGACCACAGATTTTCAATATTTTGTCGATTGGAGGCTTATTTAAAGAGCTAGAGCCGATTTTAGTTTTTCATATAAAAAATCGATTTTTGTAGGAAATAAAAGTGATCACAGATTTTCAATATTTTGTCGATTGGAGGCATATTTAAAGAGCTAGAGCCGATTTTATTTTTTCATATAAAAATCGATTTTTGATGGGAAATTAAAGTGATTACAGATTTTCAATATTTTGTCGATTAGAGGCTTATTTAAAGAGCTAGAGCCGATTTTAGTTTTTCATATAACAATCGATTTTTGGTAGGAAATAAAAGTGATCACAGATTTTCAATATTTTGTCGATTGGAGGCATATTTAAAGAGCTAGAGCCGATTTTAGTTTTTCATATAAAAAATCGATTTTTGGTAGGAAATAAAAGTGATCACAGATTTTCAATATTTTGTCGATTGGAGGCTTATTTAAGGAGCTAGAGCCGATTTTAGTTTTTCATATAAAAATTGATTTTTGATGGGAAATTAAAGTGATCACAGATTTTCAATATTTTGTCGATTTAAGGAGCTAGAGCCGATTTTAGTTTTTCATATAAAAAATCGATTTTTGGTAGGAAATAAAAGTGATCACAGATTTTCAATATTTTGTCGATTGGAGGCTTATTTAAGGAGCTAGAGCCGATTTTAGTTTTTCATATAAAAAATCGATTTTTGGTAGGAAATAAAAGTGATCACAGATTTTCAATATTTTGTCGATTGGAGGCTTATTTAAGGAGCTAGAGCCGATTTTAGTTTTTCATATAAAAAATCCATTTTTGTAGGAAATAAAAGTGATTACAGATTTTCAACATTTTGTCGATTTAAGGAGCTAGAGCCGATTTTAGTTTTTCATATAAAAAATCGATTTTTGGTAGGAAATAAAAGTGATCACAGATTTTCAATATTTTGTCGATTGGAGGCTTATTTAAGGAGCTAGAGCCGATTTTAGTTTTTCATATTAAAAATCGATTTTTGATGGGAAATTGAAGTGATCACAGATTTTCAATATTTTGTCGATTGGAGGCATATTTAAGCAGCTAGAGCCGATTTTAGTTTTCATATAACAATCGATTTTTGGTAGGAAATAAAAGTGATAACAGATTTTCAATATTTTGCCGATTTTAGTTTTTCATATAAAAAATCGATTTTTGATGGGAAATTGAAGTGATCACAGATTTTAAATATTTTGTCGATTGGAGGCTTATTTAAGGAGCTAGAGCCGATTTTAGTTTTTCATATAAAAAATCGATTTTTGGTAGGAAATAAAAGTGATCACAGATTTTCAATATTTTGTCGATTGGAGGCTTATTTAAGGAGCTAGAGCCGATTTTAGTTTTTCATATAAAAATCGATTTTTGATGGGAAATTGAAGTGACCACAGATTTTCAATATTTTGTCGATTGGAGGCTTATTTAAAGAGCTAGAGCCGATTTTAGTTTTTCATATAAAAAATCGATTTTTGTAGGAAATAAAAGTGATCACAGATTTTCAATATTTTGTCGATTGGAGGCATATTTAAAGAGCTAGAGCCGATTTTATTTTTTCATATAAAAATCGATTTTTGATGGGAAATTAAAGTGATTACAGATTTTCAATATTTTGTCGATTAGAGGCTTATTTAAAGAGCTAGAGCCGATTTTAGTTTTTCATATAACAATCGATTTTTGGTAGGAAATAAAAGTGATCACAGATTTTCAATATTTTGTCGATTGGAGGCATATTTAAAGAGCTAGAGCCGATTTTAGTTTTTCATATAAAAAATCGATTTTTGGTAGGAAATAAAAGTGATCACAGATTTTCAATATTTTGTCGATTGGAGGCTTATTTAAGGAGCTAGAGCCGATTTTAGTTTTTCATATAAAAATCGATTTTTGGTAGGAAATAAAAGTGATCACAGATTTTCAATATTTTGTCGATTGGAGGCTTATTTAAGGAGCTAGAGCCGATTTTAGTTTTTCATATAAAAAATCCATTTTTGTAGGAAATAAAAGTGATTACAGATTTTCAACATTTTGTCGATTTAAGGAGCTAGAGCCGATTTTAGTTTTTCATATAAAAAATCGATTTTTGGTAGGAAATAAAAGTGATCACAGATTTTCAATATTTTGTCGATTGGAGGCTTATTTAAGGAGCTAGAGCCGATTTTAGTTTTTCATATAAAAATTGATTTTTGATGGGAAATTAAAGTGATCACAGATTTTCAATATTTTGTCGATTTAAGGAGCTAGAGCCGATTTTAGTTTTTCATATAAAAAATCGATTTTTGGTAGGAAATAAAAGTGATCACAGATTTTCAATATTTTGTCGATTGGAGGCTTATTTAAGGAGCTAGAGCCGATTTTAGTTTTTCATATAAAAAATCGATTTTTGGTAGGAAATAAAAGTGATCACAGATTTTCAATATTTTGTCGATTGGAGGCTTATTTAAGGAGCTAGAGCCGATTTTAGTTTTTCATATAAAAAATCCATTTTTGTAGGAAATAAAAGTGATTACAGATTTTCAACATTTTGTCGATTTAAGGAGCTAGAGCCGATTTTAGTTTTTCATATAAAAAATCGATTTTTGGTAGGAAATAAAAGTGATCACAGATTTTCAATATTTTGTCGATTGGAGGCTTATTTAAGGAGCTAGAGCCGATTTTAGTTTTTCATATTAAAAATCGATTTTTGGTAGGAAATAAAAGTGATCACAGATTTTCAATATTTTGTCGATTGGAGGCTTATTTAAGGAGCTAGAGCCGATTTTAGTTTTTCATATAAAAAATCGATTTTTGATGGGAAATTAAAGTGATCACAGATTTTCAATATTTTGTTGATTGGAGGCTTATTTAAGGAGCTAGAGCCGATTTTAGTTTTTCATATAAAAAATCGATTTTTGGTAGGAAATAAAAGTGATCACAGATTTTCAATATTTTGTCGATTGGAGGCTTATCTAAAGAGCTAGAGCCGATTTTAGTTCTTCATATAAAAAATCGATTTTTGATGGGAAATAAAAGTGATCACAGATTTTCAATATTTTGTCGATTGGAGGCTTATTTAATGAGCTAGAGCCGATTTTAGCTTTTCATATAAAAAAATCGATTTTTGGTAGGAAATAAAAGTGATCACAGATTTTCAATATTTTGTCGATTGGAGGCTTGGTTAAAGAATTAGGGCCGATTTTAGTTTTTTATATAAAAAATCGATTATTGGTAGGAAATAAAGTGATCACAGATTTTCAATATTTTGTCGACTTAAGGAGCTAGAGCCGATTTTAGTTTTTCATATAAAAAATCCATTTTTGTAGGAAATAAAAGTGATTACAGATTTTCAACATTTTGTCGATTTAAGGAGCTAGAGCCGATTTTAGTTTTTCATATAAAAAATCGATTTTTGGTAGGAAATAAAAGTGATCACAGATTTTCAATATTTTGTCGATTGGAGGCTTATTTAAGGAGCTAGAGCCGATTTTAGTTTTTCATATAAAAAATCGATTTTTGGTAGGAAATAAAAGTGATCACAGATTTTAAATATTTTGTCGATTGGAGGCTTATTTAAGGAGCTAGAGCCGATTTTAGTTTTTCATATAAAAAATCCATTTTTGTAGGAAATAAAAGTGATTACAGATTTTCAACATTTTGTCGATTTAAGGAGCTAGAGCCGATTTTAGTTTTTCATATAAAAAATCGATTTTTGGTAGGAAATAAAAGTGATCACAGATTTTCAATATTTTGTCGATTGGAGGCTTATTTAAGGAGCTAGAGCCGATTTTAGTTTTTCATATAAAAAATCGATTTTTGGTAGGAAATAAAAGTGATCACAGATTTTCAATATTTTGTCGATTGGAGGCTTATTTAAGGAGCTAGAGCCGATTTTAGTTTTCCATATAAAAAATCCAGTTTTGTAGGAAATAAAAGTGATTACAGATTTTCAACATTTTGTCGATTTAAGGAGCTAGAGCCGATTTTAGTTTTTCATATAAAAAATCGATTTTTGGTAGGAAATAAAAGTGATCACAGATTTTCAATATTTTGTCGATTGGAGGCTTATTTAAGGAGCTAGAGCCGATTTTAGTTTTTCATATTAAAAATCGATTTTTGGTAGGAAATAAAAGTGATCACAGATTTTCAATATTTTGTCGATTGGAGGCTTATTTAAGGAGCTAGAGCCGATTTTAGTTTTTCATATAAAAAATCGATTTTTGATGGGAAATTAAAGTGATCACAGATTTTCAATATTTTGTTGATTGGAGGCTTATTTAAGGAGCTAGAGCCGATTTTAGTTTTTCATATAAAAAATCGATTTTTGGTAGGAAATAAAAGTGATCACAGATTTTCAATATTTTGTCGATTGGAGGCTTATCTAAAGAGCTAGAGCCGATTTTAGTTCTTCATATAAAAAATCGATTTTTGTAGGAAATAAAAGTGATCACAGATTTTCAATATTTTGTCGATTGGAGGCTTATTTAATGAGCTAGAGCCGATTTTAGCTTTTCATATAAAAAATCGATTTTTGGTAGGAAATAAAAGTGATCACAGATTTTCAATATTTTGTCGATTGGAGGCTTGGTTAAAGAATTAGGGCCGATTTTAGTTTTTTATATAAAAAATCGATTATTGGTAGGAAATAAAGTGATCACAGATTTTCAATATTTTGTCGACTTAAGGAGCTAGAGCCGATTTTAGTTTTTCATATAAAAAATCCATTTTTGTAGGAAATAAAAGTGATTACAGATTTTCAACATTTTGTCGATTTAAGGAGCTAGAGCCGATTTTAGTTTTTCATATAAAAAATCGATTTTTGGTAGGAAATAAAAGTGATCACAGATTTTCAATATTTTGTCGATTGGAGGCTTATTTAAGGAGCTAGAGCCGATTTTAGTTTTTCATATAAAAAATCGATTTTTGGTAGGAAATAAAAGTGATCACAGATTTTAAATATTTTGTCGATTGGAGGCTTATTTAAGGAGCTAGAGCCGATTTTAGTTTTTCATATAAAAAATCCATTTTTGTAGGAAATAAAAGTGATTACAGATTTTCAACATTTTGTCGATTTAAGGAGCTAGAGCCGATTTTAGTTTTTCATATAAAAAATCGATTTTTGGTAGGAAATAAAAGTGATCACAGATTTTCAATATTTTGTCGATTGGAGGCTTATTTAAGGAGCTAGAGCCGATTTTAGTTTTTCATATTAAAAATCGATTTTTGGTAGGAAATAAAAGTGATCACAGATTTTCAATATTTTGTCGATTGGAGGCTTATTTAAGGAGCTAGAGCCGATTTTAGTTTTTCATATAAAAAATCGATTTTTGATGGGAAATTAAAGTGATCACAGATTTTCAATATTTTGTTGATTGGAGGCTTATTTAAGGAGCTAGAGCCGATTTTAGTTTTTCATATAAAAAATCGATTTTTGGTAGGAAATAAAAGTGATCACAGATTTTCAATATTTTGTCGATTGGAGGCTTATCTAAAGAGCTAGAGCCGATTTTAGTTCTTCATATAAAAAATCGATTTTTGATGGGAAATAAAAGTGATCACAGATTTTCAATATTTTGTCGATTGGAGGCTTATTTAAGGAGCTAGAGCCGATTTTAGTTTTTCATATAAAAAATCGATTTTTGGTAGGAAATAAAAGTGATCACAGATTTTAAATATTTTGTCGATTGGAGGCTTGGTTAAAGAATTAGGGCCGATTTTAGTTTTTTATATAAAAAATCGATTATTGGTAGGAAATAAAGTGATCACAGATTTTCAATATTTTGTCGACTTAAGGAGCTAGAGCCGATTTTAGTTTTTCATATAAAAAATCGATTTTTGGTAGGAAATAAAAGTGATCACAGATTTTCAATATTTTGTCGATTGGAGGCTTATTTAAGGAGCTAGAGCCGATTTTAGCTTTTCATATAAAAAATCAATTTTTGGTAGGAAATAAAAGTGATCACAGATTTTCAATATTTTGTCGATTGGAGGCTTATTTAAAGAGCTAGAGCCGACTTTAGTTTTTCATATAAAAATCGATTTTTGGTAGAAAATGAAAGTGATCACGAATTTTCAATATTTTGTCGATTGGAGGCTTATTTAAAGAGCCGATTTTAGTTTTTCATATAAAAATCGATTTTTGACGGGAAATTGAAGTGATCACAGATTTTCAATATTTTGTCGATTGGAGGCTTATTTAAAGAGCTAGAGCCGATTTTAGTTTTCGATTTTCGATTTTAGTTTTTCATATAAAAAATCGATTTTTGGTAGGAAATAAAAGTGATCACAGATTTTCAATATTTTGTCGATTGGAGGCTTATTTAAAGAGCTAGAGCCGATTTTAGTTTTTGATATAAAAAATCGATTTTTGGTAGGAAATAAAAGTGATCACAGATTTTCAATATTTTGTCGATTGGAGGCTTATTTAAAGAGCTAGAGCCGATTTTAGTTTTTGATATAAAAAATCGATTTTTGGTAGGAAATAAAAGTGATCACAGATTTTCAATATTTTGTCGATTGGAGGCTTATTTAAGGAGCTAGATCCGATTTTAGTTTTTTATATAGAAAATCGATTTTTGGTAGGAAATAAAAGTGATCACAGATTTTCAATATTTTGTTGATTGGAGGCTTATTTAAAGAGCTAGAGCCGATTTTAGTATTTCATATAAAAATCGATTTTTGATGGGAAATAAAAGTAATTTTCAATATTTTGTCGATTGGAGGCTTATTTAAGGAGCTAGAGCCGATTTTAGTTTTACATATAAAAAATCGATTTTTGGTAGGTAATAAAAGTGATCACAGATTTTCAATATTTTGTCGATTGGAGGCTTATTTAAAGAGCTAGTGCCGATTTTAGTTTTTCATATAAAAAATCGATTTTTGGTAGGAAATAAAAGTGATCACAGATTTTCAATATTTTGTTGATTCGAGGCTTATTTAAAGAGCTAGAGCCGATTTCAGTTTTTCATATAAAAATCGATTTTTGATGGGAAATAAAAGTGATCACAGATTTTCAATATTTTGTCGATTGGAGGCTTATTTAAGGAGCTAGAGCCGATTTTAGTTTTTCATATAAAAAATCGATTTTTGGTAGGAAATAAAAGTGATCACAGATTTTCAATATTTTGTTGATTCGAGGCTTATTTAAAGAGCTAGAGCCGATTTCAGTTTTTCATATAAAAATCGATTTTTGGTAGAAAATAAAAGTGATCACAGATTTTCAATATTTTGTTGATTGGAGGCTTATTTAAAGAGCTAGAGCCGATTTCAGTTTTTCATATAAAAATCGATTTTTGGTAGAAAATGAAAGTGATCACAGATTTTCAATATTTTGTCGATTGGAGGCTTATTTAAAGAGCCGATTTTAGTTTTTCATATAAAAAATCGATTCTTGATAGGAAATAAAAGTGATCACAGATTTTCAATATTTTGTCGATTGGAGGCTTATTTAAGGAATTAGAGCCGATTTAAGTTTTTCATATAAAAAATCTATTTTTGGTAAGAAATAAAAGTGATCACAGATTTTCAATATTTTGTCGATTGGAGGCATATTTAAGGAGCTAGAGCCGATTTTAGTTTTTCATATAAAAAATCGATTTTTGGTAGAAAATAAAAGTGATCACAGATTTTCAATATTTTGTCGATTGGATGCTTATTTAAGGAGCTAGAGCCGATTTTAGTTTTTCATACAAAAATTCAATTTTTGGTAGGAAATAAAAGTGATCACAGATTTTCAATATTTTGTCGATTGGAGGCTTATTTAAGGAGCTAGAGCCGATTTTAGTTTTTCATATAAAAAATCGATTTTTGGTAGGAAATAAAAGTGATCACAGATTTTCAATATTTTGTCGTATGGAGGCTTATTTAAAGAGCTAGAGCCGATTTTAGTTTTTCATATAAAAAATCGATTTTTGGTGGGAAATTAAAGTGATCACAGATTTTCAATATTTTGTCGATTGGAGGCTTATTTAAGGAGCTAGAGCCGATTTTAGTTTTTCATATAAAAAATCGGTTTTTGGTAGGAAATAAAAGTGATCACAGATTTCAGTTTTTCATATAAAAATCGATTTTTGATGGGAAATAAAAGTGATCACAGATTTTCAATATTTTGTCGATTGGAGGCTTATTTAAGGAGCTAGAGCCGATTTTAGATTTTCATATAAAAAATCGATTTTTGATTGGAAATAAAAGTGATCACAGATTTTCAATATTTTGTCGATTGGAGCCTTATTTAAGGAGCTAGAGCCGATTTTAGTTTTTCATATAAAAAACCTTTTATGTTTTTTTTTTTAATTAACCTCAATGTAAAATTAAGAATAGGGTTAGAAAGAGGTGAATATCATTTTTTTTCACCACCAAAAAAATTAATATTCATTCCTTTTTAAACAATTTTAAATTAAGGTCCGTCCGTCTGTGCCCGTTATTTATTTACGAACATTATTTTTTATGTTATAAAATGATTTTATGATTTTAAATTAATGATTTTTTATATACATAGGATGTATGTATGTAAATTGTTATCGTATAGGATACATACATACCAATCATATAACACACCACGAGTTTAATAATTCACCAACTTTTTCAGCACACCAAAAAAAATTATTTATTTTGCGCGGTCGGTTAGGGTGACGTCGTAAATAAATTTTAAAAAGCTTTGTTGTAACGATTTTTATAAGTCATGGTGAATAATAAAAAAAAAACGTGGTAAAAATGTGGCAAATTATAGCCAATAAATAGTTAATTTCAAAAATCGCGGTGAAATAAATAAGTTTCATGCTACATAAAAAACAAATTTAATTCACCACACACATTAATCCCCCCAGGTATGTTAAATTTGCAAGGAATTTAACAACCCTAAATGTATGCAACAAATTGTAGCAGGGACAGCTGTTTATTTTACTTCATTATCCACTAGCTCTGTAATTATGTATTCATAAAATGTTGTTCTGTTCTTCGCTAAGTTGAAATATACGGCTTTATCGACAACCGTTTTATCTTGAACTGTTTTACCTTAAACTAGCTAAAACTAATTAAGTATTCACAAAATGTTGTTCTGTTCTTCGCTAAGTAGAAATACACGTCCTTATCGACAACCGTTTTATCTTGAACTGTTTTACCTATTTGCTGTATGGTTTGTGTATTGAGAAAACTGGAGTTGCTAAGTAAGCATAGAACACTTAAGTTAAGTCACACACCTTCTCTTACAGGCATCTTGAAAAAAAGGACGCCTCAAATGCATTTTATAGAATTCATAAATAATAAATTTCAAAAATATGAATGTAAAATTTACTAATATTATTTAATTTTTCCAAAGCGCAGAAATTATGTATGTAGTTCGATTTTATTTTCTAATTTTAAAAAAATTTCATTTATGAATTAAAATTTTCAAGACTAAATTTTTTGATACTTTTTTGTTCTACTGGCTGGGTTGGTACTTTTCGAATCTTTTTAATACTAAAATGAATTAGTTTTTAAATCTCATCTTTATGTATTTTTGTTAATTTTGCAATTTTTAAAGTTATTTAAAAAATTAGCTTTTAATTCTCCATATTTATTTCATAAAATATCAAGTATTTTGTTAGCAATTAAAAATAAATTTCTTATTTAATAAAGACCTTCTACAAATCAACTGTTCATTATGCTTCAAACATCAACCGGAATTAAAATTTCACGCTGCAAATCGTTTGTGCAAAAAATAGGAAGACGTTTTCATTAAACATTCCGGCTAATATTAACACCTCACTCCGATAAAAAAAGAAAGAAACTGTGAGAATTTTACATCAACAAAAGATAAATAAATAATTTGCAAAAAGGTTTTACGTATCGAGACTATAATTTTTTTGTGCATTTTTTTCTATAACCATTATCTATTTAGTACAAATATTAATATAATGTTGTTTTTCCCAGCCTCCAGCAGAGCGTGGATACTAAAGATGAAAAAAACTCAACAGAAGTTCAAAAACAGCAAGACAGCAGAAAAAGAAAAAAGAATTTAACAACCAAGAGCCGACTCAGCAGGATAGCCAGTGTAAGTAGATTTCAACACCCCATCTTAAAGTATCAAGTGTAAGAACACAAATCATTATGATCATCATTGCTGCTCTTTCTTTTACTACTGACAGACAAACTGTTTGCAGTTAAAAAGGGATCTCTTGGTCTGCTACTACTGCACAAAAAGATATGAAATATAAGACTAGGAATAGGGAAGAAATTTGTTGACAAAATTCTAAGAAAATATTTGGTTATGGTTCACCAACAAAGCAAGGACATTTTTTTTTATTTACTGTTGCAAGTGATCGTATTTCATAAATGTCACTAAAGTAATTAATTTAGATTTTAACAATGTTTAAATTATTGATTTTTGATTTGGATCAAATATTCAAGGTATTTTAAAAAAAATTGTTACTTAGTGAATTAAATATTGGCTTCTTTGGATCTAGATTAACAATTTGTCAATGTTGCATGTTCGGTCATGACAGACCGTATACATGGCATAGATCTGCCTCTATGCCGGATATGCGCATATTTTAAAAATTCACTTTTCATTAATTAATTATACCCTACACCACTATAGTGGGAAGGGTATTATGTGTTTGTGCTGATGTTTGTAACGCACTAAAATACTAGTACTATACCCACCTTTAAGTATACCGATCGACTCAGAATCTGAGTCGATTTAACGATGTCCGTCCGACCGCCCGTGTGTCCATGTAAAAATTGTTATAAAAGTACAGGTTGCAATTTTCAAGATAATTTGATAATTTGGCATACACTTTTCTTTTGATCCAAGGACGTAGCCTATTGAAAATGGTTAAAATCGGTCCATTATTTCACCTAGCCCCCATACAACTGAACCCCCCGAAAAGGGCTTTTGAGCTCATAATTCTGTATAGTATAAATGTATCTCGATAAAAGTTAGCACAACTAAGTTTTATACAAGCCTTGATGACCTTGCCGAATTTCGAAATGATCGGAAGTTCATTTGATCCTAGCCCCCATACAAAGCCCCCCTTCGGAAAATGACTTGAATATCCGCAATTCACTTATTAACACTGTTATTGCAATGAAATTTATCACAGACAAATATTATATAAATATAAATCTATCTAGCCCATTTTATCGGGGTCGGTTCACGTTTGATCGTATCCCCCATATAAAGCCTCTTTCAAAAAATTAGTTTTTCGTCAATAAATTGCTTAAATAAATCGGAATCAAGGTAATATTCCAGATAAATGCTTTATTATGAAAAATAAGTCACATTTAATATTCATAACTGGTGTAGGGTATCAAATGGTCGGCCACGCCCGACTATACTTTCTTACTTATTTTTCATTCATTAAGACAAATTCTCTAAAATAGGATTTATATGGAGCTAGGATAGAAAGAGTCCTAATAATTGCGAAAATGGGGAGTATCATTTACACTTCCATAAAACTTAGTTGAGCTATTTTTTAAGAGTGATAAAAAGATCAAATGGGAAGGGTTCCGTTTTATGGGTGTTAGGTGAAATAATGGACCGATATTTTTTTTATACCCTTCACCTTCGTGAGAAGGGTATATATAAGTTTGTCATTCCGTTTGTAATTTCTATAATAAAATTTTCCGACCCTATAAAGTATATATATATTCCTAGTCCTTATAGATAGCGTAGTCGATTAAGCTATGTCTGTCTGTCTGTCCGTCTGTACATCTGTCTGTCTGTATGTATATTTGTTGAAATCAATTTTCTGAAGACCCCAGATATCTTCGGGATCCAAATCTTCAACAATTATGTCAGACATGCTTTCGGCAAATCAGCAAAATCGGTTCATAAATAACGGAGATATGAGCAAAAATCCGAGACAAACTCTGAAAAGCATCATCAAATATTAAGAATTTATGAACAAACAATAACAACAACGCACATAAATAACCATACGGTAAATTTTGTTATTGTATTACTTGTTTATAAAAAAAGCAAAGTAAGAACAACACGATACGAATAACATTCGGCTAGAAAGATGAAATTATGTATGTAGACTCTACATTGACTCTAGATTGTAGAGCCCGGATTAAGTGAGAACCTATGAAAGGGGACTTTTTGGTACTTTTTCGTTCTACAAAAGGTACATTTGGATTTTTCTATGATATTGGGCCTAGAAACATGAAAGTGAACACATAAAAGGGGTTTTTTGGTACTTTTTCGTTTTACAAAAGGTACTTTTTGAATTATCTATAATATTGAACCTATAAACAAGAAATTAAGTATGTAAAACCCGGATTAAGTTTATACAAATCTGAAGGAAAAGAGTTTTAGAACCTCTTTGTTTTGTCATGGTGAAGGGTATATAATATTCAGCATAGCCGAATATAGAACTCTTACTTGTTTTTTTATTTATCTTGAAAATTTCGGCACGTTTCTTGCGAATAGGGCTTACATTGACAGGCAGTTAGACAGACGGACATGGCTAAGTGATTTTGAGTCGAATACATTAAGGTGTAGGACCAACATGTTTTTGCGTAACAATAGCTTCCCACTATAGTGGAACAGGGTATCAGGGGCGAAGTTACAGGAGATTAGTTAGTTTGATAGGAGGATGTATGTATGTTACATTAAACTGAAGAAAGGCCTCCATTGGTCCTGTTGTACGCTGATTTACAGTGTCTCTGATGGCAGTCGAACCTATAGGAATCGAACGTATACGTTTCCCGCTCTAACAGACTTGAACACTATTCACAAACCCAGCGGTAGGACACTTACATGAGGTTAATCTCCCGCACAAAGACGGGATTTTTGAAAAATCTAATATTTAGGGAGTAAAAATAGCGAAAATGTTGAATTTACTAATTTATTGTCTTTTATTTGAAATATCCCAAATTCTGTGCGTAAATGGTTGAGATATGAGAATACCCCAAAAACAGAATACACCAGATTATTTACTATACTTTTGGTATTGAAAGGTCTTATGCATACCTGCCGAATTTGTGTACAAATTGGCTATATTCAGAAAATAGAATAAGAGGTGTAATGTTTGTCCAAAAATATAAAAAATCATGGGATTTCTGTGATGTCTGATAATTTCTTGAAATTCCTCCCGTTTTATGGGTTAATTATGGGCCGAATTGTATAGAATTCGTGAGAATCATGTACAAAACATATTTAACGGGATTCTCTTTAATATTTTTTTTAAATAAATTCTTGAGAATTATTAATAAGACGTTATTAGATCACTTTATATGATATATATTAGATATTGAAAAGTTTATTATATACAGTTTTTGTGGGGTAAGTTTGTATTTAATATAAGTTTTGATATTAATTTATTTAAATTTTTTTTCAATTTAATTTAATTTACATAAAAATTTTAAATATTTTTTGAAAATTGCTTAAAAATCTACAAGTTCATTTTTATTACAAATAACAAGAATAATAATTATGTCTCTTATATTTTTCCTTAGAATTGAAAAATATTACATTCCAAACCTATTCGAATTTAAGTAATTGCAGTAAATCACTATCGAAATTCAACACTAAATACAAATTCGTATGAAGGACCTATAATCTAAATCAAATTAAACAAGTGTTTTCATACCCACATTTAAAAAGGAGAGCGCAGGAGCATAACTATGTTTAGGCGGCATTTTTAAAAGGATATTATGCTTGCTTGTTTTTTTTTGTACACTGCTGTTTGTATGTGTACGTTGACATTTATGTTGTTATGCTACAAGTGGAAACAATAACAATGTACGAGTTAAGAAGAGAGTGAAAAAGAAGAAAAAATTATGTCATTTCGGACTTTCTATTGTTAACTCCGAGAATATTCTTTTGTTTTCATTCGGGGGGTTGCACATGCTCATGAGACACAAGTGCGGCACAAGTGACATAATAAGGCTGTGTTACACACACAAACATAAAAAAGTAGAAAAAAAAAAGAAATTGCGGCATTTGCCAAAGAGAAACTACCATTGAAAGGAGTGCAGAGTTAAGACCTGTAGTTATGTAATTCTTAGTAATTTGTGAAATTTTGATACTCACTTATGAAAGCCGCAAAAAATCGTAGAAATTTAGAACAAATTGTATATTTTCTACTGCTGGACAATAATAACATTTGGAATATGTTTTTATGATATAGCTAGTCTGATGTAATCTTCAAAGAAAAAAAAATAAAAAAAAGAAATCATGCTGCATTTGTATGTGTGTTTTCATGATTTTGGCTCATAAATTAAAGGGGCTCTGTTTAATTTTTTATAACAATTGATTGTTATTATTTGAATTTATTGCACGCCCCTTCAATCTTTTGCATTCGTTTATAGGGGAGATGTTGTTTTGTTCTAAACGTTTCGAATGTTTGGATTAGAATTTTCTTTAGAATTTGAATTTTTTTGGTTTTATGAGCTGACCTCATGTGTGGCCGAAAAAATGTTTTTGGAAGGAGAAGAAAACAGGAGGGAGGAGGAGGAAGGGGGGAAGGGGGGAGACAAAGAAGAAAAAAGCGACACAGGGCGACGGGGGGAGAAGGGCGGAAGAGCGAGAGAGCGAGCGAGCGAGCGAGAGAGCGAGCGAGCGGAGCGAGCGAGCGAGCGAGCGAGCGAGCGAGCGAGCGAGCGAGCGAGCGAGGAGCGAGCGAGCGAGCGAGCAGCGAGCGAGGCGAGGAGCAGCGAGCGAGCGAGCGAGCGAGCGAGCGAGCGAGGAGCGAGCGAGCGAGCGAGCAGGAGCGAGCGAGCGAGCGAGCGAGCGAGCGAGCAGCGAGCGAGCGAGCGAGCGAGAGCGAGCGAGCGAGCGAGCGAGGGCGAGCGAGCGAGCGGGAGCGAGCGAGCGAGCGAGGCGAGCGAGCGAGCGAGCGAGCGAGCGAGCGAGCGAGCGAGCGAGCGAGCGAGGACGAGCGAGCGAGCGAGCGAGCGAGCGAGCACAGAGCGAGCGAGCGAGCGAGCGAGGAGCGAGCGAGCGAGCGACAGAGCGAGCGAGCGAGCGAGCGAGCGAGCGAGCGAGCGAGCGAGAGAGCGAGCGAGCGAGCAGAGCGAGCGAGAGAGCGAGCGAGCGAGCGAGCGAGCGAGCGAGCGAGCGAGCGAGCGAGCGAGCGAGCGAGCGAGCGAGCGAGCGAGCGAGCGAGCGAGCGAGAGAGCGAGCGAGCGAGCGAGCGAGCGAGCGAGCGAGCGAGCAGAGCGAGCGAGCGAGCGAGCGAGCGAGCTGAGCGAGCGAGAGAGGAGCGAGCGAGCGAGCGGCAGCGAGCGAGCGAGCGAGCGAGCGAGCGAGAGAGCGAGCGAGCGAGCGAGCGAGCGAGCGAGCTAGCGCGAGCGAGCGATAGCGAGCTAGCTAGCGAGAGAGCGATCGAGCGAGCGAGCAGCGAGCAGCGATCGAGCGAGAAGCATCGATCGAGCGAGCGAGCTAGCGAGCGAGATCGAGCTATCATCTGCGATCTATTATCGATCGATCTATATATATAGCTATCTATCTATCTCTCTATCTATCTATCTAGCTATCTATCTATCCTATCTATCTCATCTATCTATCTATCTATCTATCTATCTATCTATATATCTATCTATCTATATGTTTATCTACCTTTGAAACAACAAACTTCATAACCAAATCTAAGCTAATAAAATCAGAAGCTAATCCCAATTTAATACCCCATTCCTATTCCAAAAGTTCCTGATCTTCTATATTTCATTCGGGAATTGCAGTAATTTTCACTTGTGCGAAGATTCAATGATATTCGTAAAATGCTATATATGTAATTCAGACCTTGGGTGTGAAGGGAAATATTAAAAGTTGGCGTTAACGTTTTTAATGGGAATGGTTGATATAAATTTTGACGCTTTTATAATTTTTTTGTTTTCTCTACCTTTACAAAATTTAATTTCCAAAATATGTTTGAAAATTCGATTTTTTTGTTGGTAAATATCAGTTGAAAAATATGTTTTCTGAGCAATTTGTACATCAAGACAAAGAATCCAACAAAAATTTTTTGAAAAAATATTTTAAAGGGGATACGATTTTACATGTTTGATTTGTGTTACGTAAGATAGTGTTTTGAATAGATAATCTATATAGTATATAGTTTTATAAGAATATGTGGCATGGTTCTCTAAACCCGATCATTTTATGGAAATAGTTAAAAACCAATTTCGCTAACAAAAGACCCAAAACGTTTTCCTTTGTTTTACTACAAAGAAAATCTAAGAAAAAAGTCAAATTCATTTGAATTCAATAACAAACGACTTTGCCAAAAGTTAACTCTTTACGAAAGGCAATAACGTATACATATAACTAAACAGCATGACTTCTGCGAGTCAATTGCCGAAAACTCCCAGATTAGAAAACGCTTAAGATGATAAATCGCCAAACGAATAGCGTTGATGTTGAAGAAACAGATCAACAAAATATTTGCTTACACAGCGAGGATTACAAAGCGACTAGAAACATTAATCCAATTAACAAATCTGCATATGCATGAAGTTCAACTCGCTCTCTCGCTGGTTTAACTCTTTCGTTTCAAACAATTTCGAACAATGTAAATTAAATGATTTCTTTTCATTTATTTGGTCATTCCCACAAGATTTTCCTTAAAACATGTGTGAAATATAACTGTTGTTAGTGTTGAAATTTGAGGACATAAGTATAACCTGATAAAGGAAGCTATTGAAAGAGAGTTAAGATGTATGTAGTTGGAATTTGCATTTAATTGTGTATGTGTGTGGGTGATCTTGTGGATTACCGCAAATGTATCCTTTGACTTTTCCTGTTAAGCACAAATTTTATGACAAGCTTATCAATGATTTTAGATAAAATTCATACTCACACAATGACATTATTTTTCGCTACCTGCTCCTTAAAGTGTATGAGTAAATGTGTATATGAGTTGTGCATTTACCCCCGAGTGAGGGTGATTATGACCTGTGGTTTAATCCGAGACCACCACATTTAACTATGCTCTTGTGATGAAAGGATTAATAAATTTTTGCTATTCTTCCTTTACGCTCTCTCACTCTCTTTTGCCAATTTGTTCGTTTTTGCCCAGAGAGAGAATTTTGAGCCCAGATAAAGATCAAGCCTTCTTTAAAATCCCTGCAAATGTAGGCTTAACTTTTCGGATTTATCAGTGCAAATTGATGATCAAGCGTAACGCTTAGTGGAGATTTTCAACGAGTGTAAATGTTTTGGTGATTATTTGAAACATGCGTACACATCTCGTCCAAGTCCCAAGCTTACTAGCGTATAATCCATAGCTCAAGCTGCAATATGTGCCACGATTAGATTTAGATCTTTGCCAGAGTATACGCTTACCAGCTACATCTCTAGCTTTACCTCTAAATGCTGGGTTCATCTTGGAAGATTGTTTTGGAGAATCAATCGAGTTGGCCACACAATACAACACATCACATCAATCTATGTGTTGTGTTGATTAAATATCGGAATCTATCTGATTATGTCTACTATATCTGGAGATAGGAAGTGAGAATTAAATTGCAAACAGGAGGCGTTTTGATTTATCGGCTTTAGAATAGAAGATCATGAACTTTTGATCAACAACATCAATGTCTGTGTTGTGTTGATTAAGTTTTTGGAATCTGTGTGATTATGTCAGCGATATCAGGAGAATGGGAAGTGGGTATTAAATTTAGGAACAGGATTTGATTGTGATGAAATTGGAAATGAAGTGAAGGGTTTAACATTTAACTCTGGTTAGATTAATTAAATCTTTTAAGAATGTTTTGGAGATCGATAATCATATCAATGTTGTTGTGATGAAATATCGGAATCTATCTGATTAAGTCAACTATATCTAGAGATAGGAAGTGAGAATTAAATTGGAAACAGGAGACGTTTTGATCTATCGGCTTTAGAATAGAAGATCATGAACTTTTGATCAACAGCATCAATGTCTGTGTTGTGTTGATTAAATTTTCGGAATCTGTGTGATTATGTCAGCGATATCAGGAGAATGGGAAGTGGGTATTAAATTTTGATTATCATGAGATTGGGAATAATGTAAATAGTTTAACATTTAACCTTGGTTAGATCAATTCAAGAATAAAGACTAATCTTTTAAAATGATTTTGGAGAATCGATCGAGATGGCCACACACAATGACGTCAATGTTGTTATGATCAAATATCGGAATCTATCTGATTATGGCAACTATGGGAAGTGAGAACTAAATTGGCAATAGGAAGCGTTTTAGAATAGAAGATCATGAACTTTTGATCAATAAAAATTTGTTTGTATTGATTAAATTTTCGAGATCTGTATGATCATGTGAGCGATATTAGGAGATAGAAAGAAAATATCTTAGGCAGATTTCATAAGAATAAGTTTTGGATTTACCTTTTGATGAATTAATTTTATAAAAGTTAATCTTAGGAGATTGATTTGGAGAACAGAATATCAATGTTTGTCTAGTGTTGATTTAATATTGGAATCTGGAAATAGGAAGTAAGAATTATGTTGAGAACAGAAGGTGTATTAGCTTTACTTTAGGTCCATGTGATTATTTCAAGTATATATAGAATGTGAGTATTTGATTGGATTAGCTTTGGAAATGAATTAAAGAGATTCAAATTTAGCTTTTGTGCCTGAGATAAGAAGAAGTGAGCATTTAATTTAATTTGATTGGGTTCATCATTGAAGATTGTTTTGGAGAATTAGTAGAGCTATCCTCAAAACACAAATGTTTATATGTTAATTATAACTTAAGATATGACTTGGGTAATAAATTGTTAACAAGATTTACCGACTTTTGAATGGAAGATCTGGGACCATGTCAGCGGTATCATAGGATTTGAATTGATTAGCATGTTATTGGGAATGAAGTTAAGAGTTTAAGTTGGATTATTTGAATCTTGGAAGATTATTTAGAAAAATCTTTCTGCTGAGAATTAAATTGGGATCCATGGCCTTGTCGCCTTAAGCATGGGGGCAGCTACATTTGTTTAGAATTAAGGTGGGAATGAAAAGAATTTACATAAAATATGTATTTATTGTCATTTTAACAACGACTTTAATATGGAAGATCTAGTTTCGACTTTAGAGCCAATGGCTTCCCCCAAAAACTCATCGTTGATCGGTAAGACCTTTGAAGCTTCGTAGAGAATTAATTCATAAATCATCATTCATAATTCATTATACACAAAAAACGATTTTGAGTTCTTTTGATGATCAAACGATCATTGATCTGTAAGGCCTTCGCTACTTCCCAAAAAAGTAATCTAGAGAAGATCTTTTCTGTCAGGATTTGAAGCAGTGGAATACCCACGTTAGCAAAGTTGATATTCTTTCGCTGCCGACCATAAGAAAATCGGTAAGAGATCTTTTATATTTTAAACAAGTTTAAAAACGATTTTGAGTTCTTATGATGAGCAAATGATCATTGATCTCTAAGGCCTTCACTATTTCCTAAAGAAGTAATTTAGAGAAGATCTTTTCTGCCAGGATTTGAAGCAGTGGAATACCTACGTTAGAAAAATTGATATTCTTTCGCTGATGACCATAACAAAAATCGGTAATAGATCCCTTATATCTTAAACAATTAATTTAGAGATCAAATAGCAGTGATGATAGCATTACAATCGGTCAAAAGAAGATCGCTTCTGTTAAACATGAAGGCAATAATAATGATATCATTGTAATTGATCAAACGTCTTTGAAAGAAATTCAGATAGGGGAGAAATTATATTAATTATGTGGACGTTCTTTCAATGGCTTCCAAAGAACAGAGTTACTTTGTGAAGAAATAATTTATAAAATAGCACATACAAAGAACGTCCTTGAGAGGTTTACAGCATGGCTTCCCAAAGGAAACTGAACATTGATTCTTGATCGCGAAGGAAACTTTTTTGAGATAGTATAGGAGTTATATTGTAATCGTACATAAGTACCAAGTTTATTTTTCTAGTTTTTCAGGCAGGAATTATAAATCGTTCAGAGAATATTTATTGTCTTTATAATTCAAACCCGATTTATGTATGAATTAACGATAAACTGTTTTCTTTGTACTGGAAAAACTTGATTCGTAAATGAAAGTTTTGATGATGTTTTAAGCCATTTGTTAAAGATCTAATTTTTCTCTGACGAATAGGCATTATAAATAAGTATTTAGGTTCCTTAAATTTTAACAAATATACCAACATTAACAGCTAACTTAACTGCTTAATACCCAGCAATTAATAGAAGTGTAGGCCATAATGCACAAATCATAAAAATAACATTTAATGAATATTCTCCCAGCAACAAAAAGAACACATCGATTATGTGTAATAAAAATAAAATAAACAGAAAACTTTTTATATGGATAAAGTAATTTTAAAAACCATGACCCACTAACAAACACTCAACTCAAGTTTAAACGAAGAATATCCAAGTCAAAAGACCACCATTATAGAAACATACAAAACAAGTACGTGGTGGTGCAACAACGCCATTTATAAAAACATATTTTCATTTAATTGATGACAATCAATCTAGAAATTAAAAACAGACAAAAGTCTGTTAAAAAAATAACTGGGGAAAAAATCACTTAAAGATGGTGATGGTTTATAAGAAGACTATAAAAACACTATAAATCTTTCTTAGACTGCGTACGCTCAATGGTGTAACAAATACAAAAAAAAGATGAAGGCAACAAATGTATGTACTTAACAGTTTTAATGTAAATGATAATAAATGTAATTTAAAGAAAAGTTTAAGTCGAATTTTAAGAGCCTTAAATTGGAAAAGTATTGCACAGAAAAAACTAAAAATATGTTTCAATTATCAAATTAATTGTATCAAGCAAGTTTTGCACCTATCACCAAAATGATGATATCAATTATTAAATTTGTAAATAAAATTAAAAAAATACTTTTTTTCCAAATAACGAATTAATCAGAACAATTAATATCAATAATTGAGACAAAATTTAAAATTGATTAATTCATTAATTGTATAAATTAAATATTTAATAAAAATAAAATCTAATTTTTATTAATTTATTAATCAAATGAATTAGTTTGTTTGGTAGAAAATGTTTTAAAAACCAATTAAGTTGATGATTAAAACAATCAAATTATTAATTGATTACTCACAATGTTAAAGGAATGCTTGACCTTTAACAATGCGTTGAGCATTTACAAAAAATATCACTTTATTATCAAATTTGAACATATAAAGTGTTTTATAAATTGTCAGGAAACTTGAATATTATATGCCTAAAATCGTATTTACTATTTAAGAATTATAAACATTGTTAGCATAAGAAATCAAAATAAAATATTTAAAAAAAAAAAACTAAAATAGAAAAGTTGGCCAGAAAATTTTTTTCAATCAATTAAAAAACTAATTGAATCAATTAAAAATTTAATCAAATTTGTAAACTTAGGTTTTAAACAACGAGATAATTAAGACAAATAAAAAATTGCTTAAATTAAAATTAAAGAAAGAGAAAAACATGTTAATTGAAAATAAACTACTGATAATTTTTTCTGTGTGGTTTGAGTAGTGAACACAAAATGGTTATAACTCGATCAGTTTATACGATTTCCCGATATGATCACATGTTTATAACTCATAGCTATCATTTTTATAAATCTGTCAATTGACGACGACGCAATCGAAAACTTGAAATCATTCTAACAATCCACATTCTTAAATTACTTTATGTTACCAATCTCTTGATAAACTTTATAAATCTATAATATTAAACCTAAAAAGAAGGGTATAAGAAAGATTGTGAGAAGATCTACAATGAATCACGCCCAATCATCTAAAGACAGACAGACATTCAGTCAGCCAAACAATTTATTGTTGGCATAAGGATAGTTACAAACAAACACAAAAAAA
Organism: Lucilia sericata; assembly: GCF_015586225.1. NCBI lineage: Eukaryota > Metazoa > Arthropoda > Insecta > Diptera > Calliphoridae > Lucilia > Lucilia sericata. Next base: position 285,907 of record NW_023994480.1, read on the forward strand.
ATTTAGAGGGACGGACATAATGATGGGGGCAAATATTTTTCTTGAATATTGCCTGAACTCTTAGTATGAACGTATGTAAGTAGTGAATTGATATTTTATTAAGCATGTTTTATATATATTTTTATATAAAGATAATTGTATCTTCCGTTTCATTATATGTTACACACATGGCTATTAGATATTTTATCTTTAAGTACAACAATGAACAACAACAAGCAACAAAAAAATTTCATAATTTTTTTTTCGCAAAGCCTGAGGTTTTTCAAAAGAGAGTGAAACTTTATGGAGTGTATGTTGAAAATATTTTATATAGATTGAATAAGTGTTGTCAATGTGATTATTGGAAGTAAAAAAGTTCATTGTTATTGGTCACACATTTGAAATAAATGAAACAGTCTTGATTTTAGTTCTAAATATGAGACCAAAAGCCTATTCGATAGCTTTCGTATCAAAATATCAAAAAATATCAAAAACACATTTCGATACTGAAATTAAGCAAGTGATATGTCGATTCATATTAATGAATATTTCCAAAAGATCATAATCGTACATAAAAAGATCGTTTCTGACAGATTTTGAGGTAGTGCTACATTTCAGCCAATCTCTAATCTTTGATAGGTATACCAATCAAAGATGAAATAACGTTGTTATAAGAACATCGTTTCTTCCTGAACAAGTTTTGTATAGATCACATGGGAGTCATGATTAAATTATCGTTACTTTATATTCGAAGATTTGACGATGGTATCCCAAAGTAAACTGAATTCTGATTATTAATAGCTAAGTTCTTCTAAGTTGATATACTTTCGAGGAAAACTGAACCCTGATCACAAATCGGTAAGACTTTCATTGAAACAGTTAATTACAGATCATATACTTAAGTATAAAATGATCGAATTGAAATCATACAGATTAATAATTTCTAAAATATTTTGAGGTTAATGAAGATCTTTATTATTTTTGTTGAAAGAAATACGAATACTGATCATTGATCTATATCTGCTACACTTTATCTAGAATTTGGTCTAGTCTGTAGCGAATTATATTTGAACAAAAATTCTTGGATTGATCTTGAAACTAACGGTTCAATAACTCATTGAAAACTTTTGTTACTCTCGCGACTTGAATAGTTGATCTTGAGCAATGATTTTTGAACTAAAATTTTTAACTGATATTTATGGATCAACATAAGTTTTGAGAAGTTGTTAAAGAACTTTTGTTTATTCTATATAGAGCAATTAAATTTGGATTCGTTTAATGTATCAAATTTTAACTTTATCAGCTTTTTGTTCAATGGTTTGATTTCCTGTTTCTTAAAACATATATTTTGAATTTCCTCCGATGACATTTCAAAGTAAACTACATTCTGATCATTGATCAACGAGACCTTTATTACCTCGAGAATTATGAACTTTGCATTCATCGGGATGTCAGCAAACGAGTAAGTTATGAGGACTGAACTCTAGGTTGTAGTATGGTCGTAAAAGCTCTTACGATGATCCCAAGAGAAATTGAATAATGATCAGCATGATGTTGATCTCCCGAATTGTCAGAAATGAACAGAAGAAGTGAAATAGTGTTATTTACTTACGTTATGAGAAGAGTTTACTCTTTTCTTGTATGGTCGTATTAGTTCATACAATAATCTCAAAAGAAATCTAACATTGATCAGCAAGATCTTCGTTACTTAGTGAAATTATTTACAGATCACGAAGAACGTTTCTAATGGGTTTAGAAGCAGAGGAAAAATGAAGTTATCTATGATGAAGTATCTTCGATGGCATTCCAAAGAAACTGGAAGAAAACCGGAATCTGTGATCGGTACAACTTTGGTTACTTCGTAAAGAAATATTAATATAGAATTGTTTAGCATGTGTTGATGTATGTTCCAAATTTCAGACTGTTAGCGGCTTTTTGACTTATTGATTAAATATTATTTAAGGTTGTTGTTTTCTGAAGCATTAGGGGCCAAATAGCTTGGTAGGTCCCTTGAAAATCAAATTAAAGTTGTGTAAGGATACATAGTTCAAAAGTTCGGTTATCAATCCTAAATTAGTCGATTAACACAATGAGAAACAGTTTTCTGTGGCATCAAAGAAACTTGATTCGTGAATTTTGAACGTTCAATATCTCTGCATAAATTATATTGACATATCTACCTATATGACTTATGTTGTATGTAAGCTACTTCAGCTGCTGCGTGAGCTTGGTTTCCTTATCAGGATCGTTTGTATTAGTCCTAGTCTTGTCAAAGATATTCCAAACTAAATTGCAAAAGTTTTAATGAGAGGAAATGCAAACAACAAATCTGTCCTATACTCGGTTTATATAAGACCCTGGATATGATAATGACAGGATTGACACAGACTTATACATATTTTCAAAAAATTACTGTAAAGGCATTATTTAGTAATGATTTAAGTGTTCAGCGTTTTTAGCTTCTATCGAAACCTCGCTAAATTAGCCATGTTGCTTTTAAGTTTATTTATCAACAACACTTGTACTCTCTTGCAGTTTAAGACCCCCATTTTATAAAAAAAAAACACAAGAGAATTAAAAATTTTCTTGGCATTCTCAAGATTAAGCGGGGTGACCACAATATTATAAAGCTTACTTGGTATTTTGGTTGTTGTCATTAAAAAAAAAAACTCGTTACAAAACGGGGGGAAGAGAGGGAGATAAGAAGAGAAAATTGTGGTGTATATGCTCAACAGTGTGACTTACTTTTTATGTGGTATGTTTGGATGTATAATAGGGTAAAAGCGATGGTGTTTGGTAACGCCCCTTTAAATACAGTTATTTCATTGGGCGCAACCACGAAAAAAATTAAAAGAATTATATTTTTATATTTATAATACGATAATATTTAAGAAGATTTAATAAATAAATTTTGAAAATGCTTGGTGGCATGCTTGAAAGCATGACTTTGATTTTCTTTTGGGATTTCTTTTTTTTTTGGTGGACAAAAAGGATAACACAAAATATTTATTAGTATTTCCGTTTTAAATAATTTCCGTAAAAATTTTAAATTTCATGGTATTTTCCTAAGGTATTTATTTATTATAAAAGGCTTTTAACACAAATATTTTCTAATAATTTTTTTATTGAAATTCTTTTAAAATTTAATGAAGGGGAGTAAACCTTAGTAAGTAGTGTGCTCTTGGGTGAAGGTTATAAAGGAGAGCATAGTAACAATAACCCAAAAAAAAAATCCTTTTGAACAAAAAAAAAAAATATAGAAACAAAAAAACTTAAAGAGTGCGTGAGCATCCTTTAGGGATAAAAACATACACACGTTGGCTCACTTATACAGTCACACATATACTCGATTTAAGCAGAGACAAATATGAATGTTAGAAAGAGATGCTAAATATATTTGTACAATACAAATACTGGCTCTTACTCCAAATTCAAACAACAAAAAAACATTTTCTTTTGTATTTATTGTTTTGTTGGTTTTGTTTTTGCTTTTTCTCTTGCTGCTGCTTCTTCTGGTTTCTTGTATTTTCATAGTTTTTTTTTTTCTACCTACCTAAGCACACGCGTGCTTATATCCTGCGGCTAGGTTAGACTAGAAAGACGAGATACTTTTGTGTATTGCCATCTCTTTCTTTTGCTTGGCAACACTCATTGTTTTTGTATGCTCTATAGTTATATTATTATAAAATGCGCAGCTCTTTGCTTTTAACCTCACACTCTCTGCTTTGCCTTCCTCATCTACACACCACCACTCACTCCATCTATCTATCCATCCATACTCTAAGTTTTACATTCGTCAGATACACACAACTACAGAAACGATTTTAGTATATGATTCGTAATTCGTACGTTAAACATTTCTCTCGCTGCGTTTTAACATTCAGTCGGCATCGATAATTACCGGTGGACGTATCGTGGACGTCGTTAATGTGTTTGGAACAAAAAAAAAAAAAAAACTTAAACAGATCTTTTAAGAAAAAAAGAAGAAACTTAACTATATGCTTTAAGTGCTGCCAGCCACTGTTGCCACATTATTGGAAATTATTATCATTATTATCGGCAATGAAATTATTTTGTGCAGTAGTTCGTTCTTCACTCAAATCATAAGTGACTCCTGCAATTAAGTTGCTAAAGCTACAAACACGTATAAAACCCAAGAAAAACCTTTAGTTTTAACTTTTTTGTGTAAAATTGAACGATTATAGTAATTATAGTACGAATATATAAACAAAAACAAGTGTAACAAAAACGTTTAAAACAACAAAATAAATAAACGAAGAAAAAAGTTTTTAAGCTATAAAACTACAAAAAAAGTGAAGTGAAAAGAATTTGTGCCATATTAACAATTCCAAAAAGAAAAATTAATAGACATGTTTGGTTTATAATTATATAAATAAAATAACTTAAACTTTAACCTTTTACAACTATTAAAAAAATACCAGTGTTTAACCAACTCAAAAAAAAAAAATTCTACAAACATCTTCAAAATGATTGACTCAGCGTGTAATTACTTAAATCCTTATGCCACAGCTTCCTTGGCTGCCTCCTCCACACAATCATCAGCCTCATCCACATCAACTGGCTCACTGACAAATCTCAATGAGTTTTCGCCATCTGCTGCTGCCGCTTCGGTTTTATATAACAGTAAATCAGTGTCATCTTCTTCGTTAACAGCCTGCAATCCCATGAAATTGGAAATGCAATATCCGCCACAATCATCATCATCTACGGGTTCGGCTTCGCCCAACTCGAGCATACAGTCGGCACCATCATCAGCCTCAGTGTCACCTAGCATCTTTCCCTCACCCGCCCAGTCATTTGCCTCAATTTCCTCCAGTCCGCCTGCTTCGGCCACCTCAGCATCACCCTTATCCGGCTCACATACAGAATTGGGTGCGGCTGCTGCTGCCTCGGCTGCTTACACATGGAATACGGCTGCCTATACAGCTGCATTGCCAACAAGGTATGTATTTTTTTGTATTTGTTGCAAAATGCACTTAATTGTGTGACATCCTTCCAATCGTAGGAAAGGGATGTTTAGTTTAGTGTAGTTAAGCTTTGCTTAACTTTTCCGTTTCCTTTTTAAAGTTGTCATATCATACTAATTTGAATTTTCCTTTTTTTTGCTTTTCTTTTTAGAACACAATTTCCTTATGCTCAATATGCCTCAGATTATTATGGCAATGCTGTTGGTATGTCGGCTGCTTCAGCTGCTGCGGGTGCTTGGTTTTCGCATCAGGATCGTTTGTATCAGCCCTGGTCTGGTCAAACTTATCCCAGTTTTAATTTCGATGATATTGCTTTCCAAACTCAATTGCAAAGACGTTCCGTACGCTGCACTTGCCCCAATTGTACCAATGAAATGTCGGGTCTACCACCAATTGTGGGACCCGATGAGAGAGGTCGCAAACAGCACATATGCCATATACCTGGCTGTGAACGTTTATATGGCAAAGCTTCGCATTTGAAAACTCATTTACGTTGGCATACCGGAGAACGTCCTTTCTTGTGTTTAACCTGCGGCAAACGTTTCTCACGTTCCGATGAATTGCAACGTCATGGACGTACTCATACCAATTACCGTCCCTATGCTTGCCCCATTTGCTCCAAGAAATTCTCACGCAGTGACCATTTGAGCAAGCACAAGAAGACCCACTTTAAGGATAAGAAAAGCAAAAAGGCCATAGCCGCTGAGGCTAAAGAACAGGCGGCTGCTATTAAGCAAGAAAAGACTTTGGAACAACAGCAACAACCGGAAAAAACCAGTCCAGCTAAGTCACCCAATATGGCCAATGGTATGCCAAATACTCCCACTGCCTCAGCAGCCACCACCGTCAAAAGTCCCTTATCCCTTAACTCACGTTTGAATAACAATGTCAACAATCCAAATCCTCAACAACAACAGCAGCAGCAGCAACAACAATCTGTTGTACCTCAACTACAGCTGAAAACGGAACAAACTGAAATCGCCTCAAATTATACACCCTACAGCAATTTATATCATCAAACCTCGACATTGTTCCAGCCCCATTTGACATCGCCAACAAGTTATGGAACAACAAATCCAGCTAACGCTAGTGTACAACAAACACCACCACCTACCTTCGATTTGTGGAATACTCAACAACAGCAACCGACTAGAAGTGCCATGGAACAGCAAACAACCAATAACAGCAACAATGCAACAGCCACAACCGTAGCTACCTCAAATAATGGACATAATTTAACACAATCTCCAAATATGCAGACGCAACAACAAGCAACTCAATCGCAACAACAGCAACAACATTCCCAAACATCGCAACATTACAATGCCTTGGCCATGCAAAGTGAATCACAATTAGCCGCCGAATATGGCATAACCATGTCTTCACCTCACACCAACAATGGCAACACATCACCTATTTCCCATCATCATCCTCACTCTTATTCCCATTCGCATCATCATCACATGCAACATCATATGCAACATTCCTCTACCTATTCCAATTTAATAGGACAAATGAAATCGGAATATCCTGCATATGCTGACTTCTCTACCACTTCAACATATCCCACACCCACTTCAGCTTTCCATCATCATCCTCATAATCCTTGGGCTGCAGCGGCTGCCTATCAACATCCTCATCATGCCACTGCTTAAACTCAAGGATATTCCGTAGGAAATGTTTAAAAAACGGTTGACCGTTTTCTCCACATTCAACATCCTAAGGAAGTGTTGTGTTTGTTTTGAATTTTGTAGATTTTTTTTTATTGTTGCCTAATTGTGTAATTTCTTTTTTCCATTAATTAATTTCATTATTAGTTGCTTTAATTGTAGAATTTGTTGTTGGTTTTTATACCAATTCTTTTATTATAATTTGTATTTTTGAATACATTTTGTATTTAATTGTATTTAAATTTAACATTTAAACCCATTTAAACTCGTTGTAAATAGCTTCTATTCAATAGTTTTCTAGTTTTAAGCTTTAAAATTGTATATAAATTGACACAACAAAAGATTTTCATCACTCATATAAAAATATAATAGAAATAATAATTAATATATAATATTTAGCTACATAATACTTAATAATACTCTTGTTATGTTCATACAAATAAAACAAAACTATCTTTAAGATATTAAACAAATTATAAATTAAACAAAATAAAAAAAAAACAACAAACAAAAATAACAATAAAACGAAAAAAATTATAAAACAAATACTTTTGGAGTTTTTTATTAAAAAAGGATTAATTTGGGAACAGAATTTAAAAATTAAATTTTTATCTAACTCTTAAATGAATTCTAACGGCTGTATTTATAAAAACTTATTTTAGGTTTATTAAACAATTTTAGGCAAAATTCAGGAAAATCGTATTTATAAACGTGAAATAGCTTAAAACACCTTCAATAAAACATTGACAATTAGAATAATTTTATTGTAGGCTCGACCCTTCTTTAAGCCAACAATAACTTGATTTTTAACAATTTTTTTCTCAGATGAAGATTTTTTCGGTAATTTTAGGTTGATTGCGAAAAGTAATTATGGTTTCTTTTAAAATAAAATCTAAAAATTCTAATTTTAACGTTTACAAATTTGTAAATAAAATCCCAGAAAATTTTTAAACGATTATATTTTGAGGAAAAAACTCAAATCTAGGCATTATTGGATTAATGCATGAATATTTGACAATATTCCAATTGTCCAGCACTATTTTTAGGCAATTTGGAAATGCCCGTCTGTCAACCAAATGATGGACAAAATCATTTGATTTGGCTTTTTCAAAGTTTGTTGGTTAAATATAGTGCCATAAAGTAATTAACCATGTAAAATATATTGATTAGTGTTATACTAATGCAAAATATATTCGCCGGCATTAAAATTAGTCAAATATCAAAGAAATTTATCAATATTTGCAAAAATTTATCAAAAATTACAAGGAAAATAAGTAAAAATAAGAAAATGTGTCATAGTGATGTATATTTTGTCGCAAAATATCCGTTATTCGGATACTATTAATAATAATTAGAAATTATATGTTATATTTATACATCGGAACTAAATAGACATTTATTAAAGCCATATATATATTTATTTTTCTTAAAAGTTTGTTTTTATTGTCAAAAATATATTATAAACAAAAATATGAAATTAAGAAAACCGAATCAACGAATATTTTATCCTAATTGTACGCAACACTAACACATAAAATGACAGCCATATTGTACAGTGCTGCCAACTTAAACATAAATCAGCACAATAGTTAATATACGTTTATTATTTGTTTATGAATATCACAATTTTATTAATGGTTTTTAAGGCTAAAGTGTGCTTTAACTATTGAGTGCATTAAAAGCAAAATAAGATTTTTTTATAAATACAAGCGTAAGTGTTTAGTGTTTATAAAAAACCGACTTTTGGAAAAACCGGTTTTTCGGTTAACCGAAAATTAACCATTTCTTAAAAACCGGTTTGTCGGTTAACCGAGTACAAAAAAACCGGTTAAACCGGTTAACCAAAATGTTTGGAAATCTTTAAAATATTATAATATTTAGTTGAAAAATTTCATTTTGCGAAATATTATGAATTACTTAATAAGATATTTGCACTTTTTAGTATAAATATGTACATTTATATATCATAAGAAAGCAAACTTATACAGATCTGAAGTTATTATTGATTCGTCAGGTATATGGAAGTTGCCATAGGAGGAATAAATTGACCTTTGAATATATAATACATCTATATCAATAAAAAATTTTATGTCCAACACTGGTATAAATAGTGTTCAGGCTCGCGACGATTCATCGGGAAAGGAAGTAGACGACGACTGTCTCGACATAGACATTGAGCCACTGCTTTAATTGTGACCACCCTCCGCTCGCTACGCCTGTGGTTGTTCAAATTACTGTGAATGACACTTAGGAATATTGACAGGTGTCTTTACTTACTTCCTGATAATCAACCTAAGCGCCATTACAGTTTGTAAAAAACCCCAGCAGCATAAATTCTCGGACAGCGACAATTACCCTTATGTTTCGATAAATAAAATCCGTTTTGAGAACGTTTGACAAACTTCTCGATTTTTATTATACTCACGCAGTAAACAAGGAAGTGCATTTTATAATCAACGTTATTTATTCGTCTTAATAAGTAACAAATTTCTTCATATAATGGTTGGAATTTGTTTAAATACTTAATTTTTTATTGGTTTAAATGCCAACTTTTTACTAATTTACTGATTGTCTGAAATTGTAAATCTCAATTTTATATGCATAGTATATGTTTAACATTTCCTAACATTTGTTTAACAATCTCAACTATCCAAAATTTTTAAAAATCACAATAAAAAATCAAAGAAAACATACAATTTTGTACTAAAAATTAGATTTTTTTGAAATCGGTTAACCGAGACTTAAAAACCGGATAACCCGGTTAACCGAAAACTAATGTTTTAAAAAAACCGGTTTGCGAAAAACCGAAATATGCAATAAAAACCGGTTCTTCGGTTAACCGGTTAACCGGTTTATAAACACTATAAGTGTTTAAAGTGACTTCAAAAATCTAGCAAAATCAGTCGAAATTATAACTACGAAATTGAAACATTAGGTACGATTTCTAGGAGTTCCTATAAGAGCAGACGTGCATTAACTGAATGTGCAGACAAAAATTTTAACATGCTATTCAAGCAAATAATTCTCATTTAGTTAAAAAGAGTTTTCACATCACTTCTCTGTCTGTAATGGACTCAGCTTCTTAAAAATGTGTAGTATATGAGGTATTTTATCTGATTAAGTTGAATAGAAACTCTGTTATTTTCTGGCTACAACCTCAGGAAAATTTTATCAGTTCCACAACAACTTCGCATGATTATAGCCTGAAATCTCCCTATTTTGGCATTGTTGGTTTTTTAGAACTGTTCTGGAACCAGTTTTTGTTACTCTTAGATCTAGTTCTAGGAAAAATTTAGATAATACATATATACAATGGCTATTACTTCTTTCATATTTTTGCAAATATCAAAATGGCCCTGTTATACAAGCCCAAATTTCCTGTCAATCGGGGAGTTCTGGTTTTGATTCCCATCAGAGACTCTGGTCTGATACCTGCGGCAAACGTTTCTGACGTTCCGATGAGTTGCAACTATGCTTGCCCCATTTGCTCCATGAAATTCTCACGCAGTGACCATTTGAGCAAGCACAAGAAGACTCACTTTAAGGATAAGAAAAGCAAAAAGGTCATAGATGCTGAGGCTAAAGAACAGACGGCTGTTATTAAACAAGAAAAGTCTTTGGAACAACAGCAACAACCGGAAAAAATAGACCCGCTAAGTCACCCAATAAGGCTAATGGTATGCCAAATACCATTAGCCACCACCGTCAAAAGTCCCTTATTCCTCAACTCCCGTTTGAGTAACAACTACAACAGACGTATTATTTTGCGATCGTACACTTTCTTTAGAAAAGATTTGAAAGTAGTTCTTTTTCAGCAATCATCATTTGAAGTTGAGAAATAATCAATGAATTCTCATGGACTCAATTATATTTAGAAAACTTGCTAATATCGAGGTATCTTGAAATCCACAATTTTTCGTTTAAAGATTTTTCTCAAAGGATTTCGGCCTTTTGGTTAAAATGCTAAAGTACTTTGGAATCACAATCATATTCCATAGATGGGGTTCCAAAAGTAATACCAACATAAGTAGTTCCAAGGTTGTTTTCAAGAATTTGAAGTGTTTACATATGCAACCATTTTTCTTCTATAACCGATCCATTTCATCAATAACTAATTGTGTGGCTAGTTTCGTGTCCAAAATAAGGTTAAAGATCAGCTTCTTCAAACTTTGTCGGTCTAACCAAATAATATTTAGTTTATATCTCTTGTAAATCGATATTGGAATGTATCGATGGAAAACTAAAAGTAAAGTAATCATTGCATTGCAGAGGATAAGTTTAAGATCATTGATCGTTAAATGAGACAACTAGGAAATAGAGGCAATTGAGATATTATTCACTACTTTATCAGAAAACAGAGCCTACGTAGATCGTTATCCCTATCTCCAATGATGTTTCTTTAGGTATATTTTTTAGTTTATAATTTCTTTTGAAAGGAAGCATATTTAATAATTTTGTTTAAAGGATCTTTCATGGATAATGTTGGTAATATATGTATGTAAACCTTATATATTGCTCACTGAAGGGATTATCGTCCAATTTTCAGAAACCCAGTTTCTTGAACGTTCCTAAGATATTTGTATCTAATTTCAAAGAAATCTAGGCAATAACAAAGAAAGTATTCCAGACTTTCATTATCCTCTCTGTCCATTCCTTACATGTTTGTACTGTTGTGCCCGTAATCCGAGTCATTGCTCATTCTGGTGAGGTTTTTTTCTAGCTCACTTCTGATAATTTAAATAATTTTATTATCAAATTATTTTTATTACGCTACATACTTTCTTTACAACAATAAAAAAGTTTGAATAAATTTAAATAATTAGTAGACACAATAAAAATATTTAAATATTAAGGTCGAATTTGTAATACCCTGAAGAAAATAAAATAAAAACTATACAGAATAACTTTTTCGTTACAGATATCATGTGGAGAATAAATTCTACTAGAAATGTAAGCAATTCATAAACGATTAAATTGCAATAGATTTGACACCAATTAAATCATTAGATATTAAGTCTCTTATTGGAATGACTAGGATATTAACATTGTTTGTATTATTCCTGACATATGGCTACCAATGATCGAAAAAGTGGCCAGCCAACCGATAGTACCAAAAAATTTCGTAAGGTCCTGGATTTCTGCTTCCTTACGTAACATTTGTGGCGTAAAGAAACTAAGCTATCTCTTTTACCAGCAAACAAATTAGGGAGATCTTACACTTATACAAATTTAAAGTATCAAAAAAAAAAAACAATGAGATATTAACGCATCATAACATCATCATTAATCATAATTAACTGGGACTACATAAAAATCAAACAAAAAACAAACCTCGTCAGAAATGCAGTGCTACATCGAATATCAAAGAGATCAGCATTCAAATCTTTGTTTCTTTTATTTTTTTTATAACCTCTGCCCCAACATGATATTTTTTATGCCCTACACTTACTACATGTGAAAAAGGTATAATGTGTTTGCATTCATGTTGGTAACAGCTCAAGGTTAGGTTACTTGGGTTGCTCGCTAGTAAACGAGTTCACTCGGAGGCCTTGTGGTCCATTGTAATACCCTTAGAATTGCCATTCCCTAATATTGAGAGAATGGTTTTCCTCCCTAATTTCGTTGACTACTTGGTTCGTTCGGTGTCCGTGAAAACCAGCCGGTGCTTCTAATAAAACGGATAATTTTTACTAGTGACGCATCTCTGAGACAGTCCAGATAATGGAAAAGGGCTCCACCAAGATAAAGTAGACTTGTAAGACTGGGCAGTCAGATAGAAGGTTGGTAACAGCTCAAAATCGAGGAGTTTTAACCATTCCATAATTGAGAAAATGTGTAAAGTATTGACCCCTGAGGCGGCTTAACAACTTTATGTAAACGTTTTCTTAAAGATCTATTTCAATTAGTTTTTGAATTTTGTTTTTACCTTTGACCATTAATATTTGTTGGAATGAACTAGGAGGTTTATAAGATATCTTATCCAAAACTTTGAAAATATTGTGAACAATTTAATTCAAAACTTGTTATGATTCTAATGCGTATAAATATGCGAGTATGGCATATTTAATTTTGGAGGCCTTAGTATTACACAAAGTAATTCATTACATGGTCAATTACAATTACTTGTAAAGTGTAATTGAGCAATAACCAATTGCAATTACTTGTAATGTGTAATTGAGCAACAACAACTTACAATTATTTGTAATGTGTAATTGACCAATAACCAATTACAATTACTTGTCATTGTAACTGAAGTTTTACCAATTACAATTACTTGTAATTGTAATTGAAGTGTCCAATTAAAATTACTTGTAATTGTAGCTTAGGTATTACTAATTACAAATTACATGTCATTATAGGGAATAATATTCACAATTGCAAGTAATTGTAATTATAAATTCTTCAAATACAAATAATTGTAATTGTCAAAACTTCAGTTACAATTACAAAGAATTGTAATTGGCAAAACATAAATTACAATTACAAGTAATTGTAATTGGTAAAGCTTCTATTACAATTACTTCAAATGTAATTGTAATTGAAAATGTAGTCATTATCCTCCAGCTTGCAATTTAACCTATTCTAATTATGAAGAATGTAAGCAAGAGCAGGCTTCGAAAGATTCGACTTTAAAGATAAGTCTTTTGAATTACTATGATTTTATCAAGCCAATTACATTTTTAATTAAATTTACTTAAAAAGTAATTGTAATTGATGTTTTACTAATTACAATTACTTATTGTAATTGATAAATAAGTATCATTGAAAGTAATCATTACATTTTTGCAGTCATTGCTATTACCTTTTCTGAATTATGTAATTGTAATCAAAAGTAATTCCATTATAATAACATGTAACTGTAATTGCTCATAGTTTAATAGCAAGTACGTACTTGTAATTGTAAAAAATTTCAATTACAATTACAAATAACTATAATAGGTTATTGCTCAATTACGCATTACAAGTAATTGTAATTTAACCTGTAATACATTACATAATGTAATCATTTTACCCCTTAATTGGTGTTTAAATAATTCCAATATTCTGGGAGAAACCTCCTACGGATTTTCGCTTTTGCAAAGTGATCTCTTTATAGCATGGGTCATTCCTTCTAGTGGGTGTAGTGATTTCGATAGTCTTCCTAACCAAAATATCTGTTTTGTATCCGATCTTCTTGAAGATATTTCAAGTCATATGTACATAAAACATAAAAATATATTTACCCTTACTTCAAAGTTATAAATCAATCAAATTTACATTTTTTTGTGTATTTGGTATTTAACTACACAAGTATGTATTTAGCTAGAGGCTTAAATTTGCGCTTAAACTGAATTCTTGTTGTTGTTGTTGCTTTCTTTTACCAGAAAAATGATAATAAAGTGCGTGTTTTTGTGGTAACTCCCAAAAAAGCCAAAGCAGCCGAGTATCTATGAAAATACTGGTCAAAATCTAATACAGTGGTATATGTATGTTGCTTTCTCTAACTCTGGCTGTCCCTAAACTTAGGTTCCTACTTTGTTGTCATGTTAAAGTCATACATTTGGTATAAGTCCACATAGACACAAAACATTAAACGAAATCATTACCAAAAATGATGTTTTATTTTTCTAGCAACATCTTTTCTGTTTTACTGCTGTTGCAGGCACAGCATCATGGTATCACCATGCATCAAAATGTGTTTAACTGTCAACGCATTTAATAGTTTTTCTTATATTTTCTTATTTCTTTTTTTTTTTGTTTGTTTCAAAGTTATAGTTTTTGTAGCTGTTCCACCTCATACCCTCAGTTTGAAGTTTCGTGTCTAGAGAGGTGTTTAAAAGTTTATCGTTTTTTGATGTTTCTTGTTTAGTTTTTGTATCTGTATCTTTCACATCAACATTTATTTCAATTTCAATTTGAGTTTTTTGTTGTTGTTGTTGTTGTTAATTTAGGGCTTTTGTTTGAATAGAAAATTAAAAAAAAAAACAACACAACATTTGATTGAGCCCTTGGCTAAATGTGATTTAATAATTACTAGTTTTTTTATGGCTTAGCCTACGCCCTGAAATTAAAACAATAAATACTACTACGACCTCATACATCGATCGTCGCAGTGGACAATTAACAAAAATATTGTTAAGAAAAATAATTTTATAATCGTTTGTGACGCTTTTAACTTAACTTGTTTGGTTTCTGGGAGTAGAATTCATCTGTTTTATGATCAACTTAGTTAATAAATCAATTTTATTAACTACTTTACTTGTGCTAGTTAAAATTAGGATTTATTTGTAGAATATTTTAGGAATTTTAAAAATTTGTTTAACAAATTTTATATTTTAAATGTGAGTTTGTAAAAAAAGTTATTTAAAAGAACTTCACGAAGTTGAAATCAGTGGAAAGTTTTTTTATTTGCTCAAGTTTACGCCCAAGTTGTTAAATTGATTCATTTTAGAAAGATAACATCGTGAAGTTTTGTACTATAACGGGTTAAAAGTAATAGTTTCTTTTAACATATTGGTAGACGCTCATCCGAATTTTATTGGAATTTATAGGCCACACATTGATAGCAAATAATTAAGAATATGTTTAACATGATACATTTATTACCAATAAATATGATTACAAAATTTCAGCTTTCTAGGCTTTATAGTCTTTATAATTTGGCAGATAGATAGACTTTATTAGGTTTCACCGAATTGGCCCAAGTATGCCAACAAACAAAAGCATTTTTTAAAAAGATTCTTTAAAAAAAGAGATTTCCGAAATTTTCTTTAAAAATTAAATTTTTGAAATTTCTTTTTTGACAATTAAGATTTTGCTAAAAAAGGTTTCATTTGCAACAAGTTTCTGAAAAACAGAAATTTCCGAAAATTTTCTATAAAAAAAGAAAATTTACAAAAATTTTCTTTAAAAAGAGAATTTTTTAATAATGTTCGAAATTTTCGAAAAATTCTTTTTTTATAAATATATAAATAGAATTTTTCTGAAAAACATCTATAAAATTTTTCCGAAAAATTTCTTAAAAAAAAAATTTTTAAAAAAAGAAGAAGAAGAAAAAAGAGAATTTTTCCGAAAATTTTCTATAAAAAGAGAATTTTTCTGAAAATCTATATAGAACTATATGGAACTATAGGCTACCTTTGACTTTGAAATTTCAAGTGGGCGATTTGCCACGCCCACATGCAAAATAGGCATTAAAAGTCGCATATCTCAGAAACTGCAAGATCGAGAGTCTTTAAATTTTATATGGACAACTTTGACATTCATATGAATACATGAGAATAAAATGGGCAGCCTGGTTACAGTGGGCGTGGCACCTCCCATATAAAGAAAATCTTAAATTGGTGTATCTGAAGAAACAGCTAGAGTCCTCATTTTCTTCGGAGGTACTTTAGTATCAACATGAATGTTTAGGATAAAAAATAGGCGGACTAGCAATAGGGGCGTGGCACCACCCATATGAATTTAATATTAAAATTTGATTATCAGGGAAACATTGAAGATAGAATTTTAAAATTTTGCACAAAGTCCTTTAACATTATATAGGAGAAAAATGGGCGGACTTTCGTAAGGGGATCTTGGTACCTCCCATATGGATTGAATATAAAAATTCATAGATCTGAGATTTGGCGGATTTTAAGGATCCCATATAAATTAAATTAAAAAGTTCTTTTATCTAGGAAACTATTGGAGCTAAAATCATAAAATTTTACACGTTAATATCCATGTGAACATTTTGCGGAAGAATGGGTGGATTTTCAATAGGGGGGCTTGGTACCTCCCATATAAATTAAGTACAAAAATTCGTGTATCTGGGAAACTATTAGAACTGTAATCACCAATTTGGCACAAAAAATTGTGACATCCATGTGAACATTTGCTTATAAATTTGCAGTCTTTCAATAAGAGTTTGGTACATCACATATGAATTAAAAACAAAAATTCGTATGTCGGGGAATCTGTTAGTGCTAGAATCTTCAAAAGTCGTAAAGTGGGTTTTTTATTTATATTGACTTAAGGATAGCAAAGCACACTGTGTGTAGCTTGTTTTCTATAAAAAGAGATTTTTTTCCGAAAATTTTCTATAAAAAGAGACTTTTTCCGAAAACTTTCTATAAAGAGATTTTTTCCGAAAAGAGAATTTTTCCAACAAATTTTTCCGAAAATTTTCTATAAAAAGAGAATTTTTCCGAAAATTATATAAATGAAATTTTTTAAAAAAAATTTCTATAATACATAATAAGAAAGTTTTAGATTTTTTTATAAAAAGAGAAAGTTTCGAAAATGAAAATTCACTTTTTGTGCAATCGTAGTTCAATTTGAGTTTTAATTATGGCATCGTTTTTATTTATTTATTTTTATTATTATATAATCATAATTTCGATAATTCAATTTTAAAATCGTAGTTTAATAAGAAGTCCATTTTAAGACTCAATCATAATTCAATTATTCAAGGATCATGTCTAACATTTTATGAAATATTGAGATCCTTTGAAAAATTAAAGCTGAAAATGACTCCAAATTTATAAAAAAAATATTTAGTATTTGTTTTAAACCATATGGTTGTAATAATTGTACATAAACAATAATAAAGCAAAAATAACAAATACAATTGACCAATTTATTAAAAGAAAGGACAAAAATATGAACAGAAAATAAAAACAAGCAAAAACCCTTAAAACATAAATTATACAAAAATACTACTACACAGAGCAATATGAACTAGAAATGTTAGAAACGCCCACAACACCACAAAATATTTAGAAGAAAAGCAACGCTCAGTCTACGGTACATGTAACATCAAATGGCAAAAATGAAAATGACGACATACTTTCTAGTTAAGTCATGATCAGAAATGAGAAAAAAAAAAACAGAACTATATTTTCGTTATGTTCTTGTTGGTTACGGTTACTTATCTGACCAAAACTATAGATAGTTAATCTAATATAAATGTCCTTTCAGTTTTTGGGTTTGAAATTGTATTCTAAAATTCTTAGGAAAAAAGGCGGTTTGTAAAATGAAACACAAACAACGACAACATCTTGTACATCGATTGACTTTCTGTTACACTTACAAGATCATGATGATCATGATCATAATGCAAGAGTACTTGTTTTTGAACATGTACTAGTTACAAGGATCTCAACCACAAGAGTACTTAAGAATTTCAAATGTGTTGAACAACAAATTTTATTTCAGTTAAAGGCTACTTATTTTCAACACACTTTCTCTGTTTCTCTACTATTTAAGTGATCATATGTACTCGTTTGCATGTTAAGTGTTTTTATTTTTTTTGTAAAATATAAAACACTTGTTATATAATAACTTCATTTATTATTTACTGTGATCAGTAATCAAAATAGCTGTCAAATCATTTTCCACGAATTCAATTTTGTGGTACTCAGATTTTTCTCACTCATTTGAGTATTTTGTATATTTTAGTGGGCGGTTAAGATCACAAAACTTCAAGAAGTTAATAAATCTAAATTAACATGGATTTTTAAGTAGATAATTGTAGAAATATTAGATATATTGAATATTTGAAAAAAAGTGTCAAATCTCAACAAATTCTAGGGAAAATTATGATTTCAAACATAAAGCGCGTGTCTAAAGAAATTTTTATTTTCACTATTTCGGCTTAAATATATATTATTAAACGGTGGTGATTTGTTCTATAAAAGAAAAAATTTAAAAAAAAAAAATTCCGAAAATTTTATATAAAAAGAGACTTTTTTTCAAAAATTTTATATAAAAGAGAATCTTTCCGAAATTTTCTATAAAAGGAGAATTTTTCCAAAATTTTTCTATAAAAAGAGTATTTTTCCGAGAATTTTCTATGAAAAGAGAATTTTTCCGAAAAATTTCTATAAAAGGAGAATTTTTCCGAAATTTGTATATAAAAAAGAGAGTTGTTTTCCGAAAAATTTCTATAAAAAGAGATTTGTTTCCGAAAAATTTCTATAAAAAGAGATTTGTTTTCCGAAAAATTTCTATAAAAAGAGATTTGTTTTCCGAAAAATTTCTATAAAAAGAGATTTGTTTTCCGAAAAATTTCTATAAAAAGAGATTTGTTTTCCGAAAATTTTCTATAAAAAGAGATTTGTTTTCCGAAAATTTTCTATAAAAAGAGATTTGTTTTCCGAAAATTTTCTATAAAAAGAGAATTTTTCCGAAAATTTTCTATAAAAAGAGAATTTTTCCGAAAATTTTCTATAAAAAGAGATTTTTCCCGAAAATTTTCTATAAAAAGAGAATTTTTCCAAAAATTTTGTATAAAAAGAGATTTTTTCCGAAAATTTTCTATAAAAAGAGAATTTTTCCGAAAATTTTTCATAAAAAGAAATTTTTCCGAAAATTTTCTATAAAAATAAAGTTTTTTCGAAAATTTTCTTTAAAAAAGAGAATTTTTCAGAAAAATTTCTATTAAAAGAGAATTTTTTCGAAATTTTCTATAAAAAAAGAATTTTTCCGAAAATTTTCTATAAAGAAAGAGAAATGTTCCGAAAATTTTCTATAAAAAAAAGTTTCTTCCGAAAAATTTATATTAAAAGAGTTTTTTTTTCGAAAATTTTTTTCTATAAAAAGATAATTTTTTCGAAAATTTTCTATAAAAGGATAATTTTTTCGAAAATTTTCTGTAAAAAGAGAGTTGTTTTCCGAAAAATTTCTATAAAAAGAGAGTTGTTTTCCGAAAATTTTCTATAAAAAGAGAATTTTCCGAAAATTTCCTATAAAAAGAAAGCTATAACCGAACTCGTTCCCAAAGTTAAGGTTTACATGATATGAGTACCCTTCCACTCGGGAGTAGTCGGCAACGAAAGATCGAATGTACTAGCTTTAAAGGGAAGATAGCTCGAGGTAGTTAAATTGACGAACGTAAAAGCATTCGACGCAACGAGGGCTGAATTAAGAGAGAATCCAATAAGGCCTCTTGGAATAATGAAACGGTGGGTGTAGTAACCGCAAAGATTCTATAGGGAGACCCTAACGAGAGAAATATGAGAAGTCTTCTCAAAATGAGCAAGTCTGAGATTATTAGGGTGGTACGTATTCTGAGTGGACACACAGAGTTACAGTTTGAAGTTACAATTGGAATTGCAGATTCATACGAACATAGAGCGTGTAGAGAGTACAGTGAAGCTCTGGAGCATTTGCTATTGTCAGACTTTCGTCTAAATTTGATCCAAATATCTTGGGAGTGATATTATTACGGATATAACATCCCTCATGAACACTTATTGGAAAATTCTTAGGAATTACGTCCAGGAAACTGAGTTTCTAAACATTGGAGAAGATACATTTAGTTAATAAGGATGTTGAATACTATATAAGTGCCATATGTTAATGAAAAAAAAAAAATATGAACAAAAAAGTAGTGGTCAGTTTTAAATTAATCATTATACTGCGTATGATTATAATTTATGATCAGACCAGACAAAAAAACCGAAAACAAAGAACTATGATAACTTGTCTACATTTCAAATGTGATGCAAAAGAAATGCACAAAAAAAATATATTTAAAGAAATAAATATAAATTAATACTTGATATTATGGAATGCATTTGTTAAATGTTGTTTAGCAGTTTAGTTGGTTGGAAAAGATGTTGTTATTGTTGTTGATTTTAGTTTGGTATCTACCTACACACATACAAACAAACATACATACATATGTATTTCTTATGAAAATATGGCAGTTGTATGGCACAAGAAACAAAACTCTATATACAAACATATACGATAAATCAGTTTTCATTAACCCTTCGGCTAAATAAAATTTTTCATTTTTTTCGATAATTATAGTGTACACTTTTGAAAAACATCAACATATCAGTTTTAGATACAGAATGGAAGAATAATTTTTATTTTATTATTTAGACTACACATTTGGTTTTGCTTAATATTTTATTTTATTTCATTACATTTGTGCTGAACAACAAATGACGTTGTTTAAGAAGGGTTTGTCTTTTTGTTTGTTTGCCCAAATCTCATGGTTGTTGTTTGTTGAAGAAACAAAATATAATAAATTTAAATGAAATACAAATGTTTAATGGCTTTTAAGTAAAACAGACTTAAGGTAAAATTTATAGTTCACTTTGAAAATGGCAAAATATACCGCTAATGTTTTTTTTTTTCGTTTTGGGTTTATTTTCAAGATTCTCAAGAGAATTACTAAAACTATACTAAACTTTCTTTGAATCTAAGAGAAATATAATTTTTCGCTTACAACTTGAAATCTTAGTTGTACAAACTTTGTACCACTACTACCCGAGATTTTTTGGCATGAAAACTATCAAAATCTTCTAAACTTTTTAATGATTTTATATTATCAAAGCACTCGTCGTAACATCAAAGATGACAACTTAAGAAAATAATCTACACAATAAGTGACAGCTTTGACAGTTAAAGATTTATATTATGATTAATTATCTTGTTAAATCAACCTACTTTTAAATACTCTCTCACACACACACACACAAAAACACACCGTCTAAAACATTATATTCGTCTATGCGGTTTTTTTCAATCACATCACAGGGGGTGCTAAGTGGCGCCATACATCTTGAGGAAAATAAGCTATAAAACTCACACTATACCACAAAGAGCCAAAGAAAACAGAAAGGTGAATAAAATCATAAAAAACCAACAAATCGTAAAAGAAATAAAATGAAACAAAGCAAAAACATAACCACAAACAAATCACTTTTAAACACCCTTCAGTAACCAACCACACAATCGATTAAAAGGACCACCATTATTACTACTATGAGTACTCGAATATTTACTTTTCATTTACGTCTCTTATTCCCTAGTGCATAAAGACTAAAAACTCCATGAGTCCGTAAAGTGTAAAGGACCTCGTTTACGCCATACACATTCACACACATACACACACACAATGCCCACTTGAGCAATAAAACTAAGTTGGTGAAACAAATCGATTTAATCAATTCGTTACGCTATTTTGTTGGTCAAAATGTTTCATTATTTGAATACAATCAAACGTAAATCGTTTTCATAAATGAAAATGTTGTTTGTTTCAGTCAGTCATATAAGGATTTGTTTTGGAGAAATGTAATGAAACTGAAATTATTCACACAAATAGAAATAATTGTCATTTTGGTAACAGAGCAGTGGAGGAGTGTGTTGATTAATATTAGGGATTGGGGAATTTTTTCTTATTTTATAAACAATTTTTGCAAAATTTCTCTTTTTTATAGAACATTCTTTCTTTTTGGAGAACGTTTATTAAAAATGTATCTTTTTACAGAGATTTCTAAAATTTATTTTTGAATAAAACTTTTTCGTAATTTTATCATTTCATAGAAACTTTAAGAAATGAACACTTTTAATAAACACTTTTTGATAAATTCTCTTTTTATAGAAAATTATCGAAAAATGTTTCTACCTATCTATGGAAATTTGTTCTAGCTTTTATAGATTCCCAGATAAACGAATTTTAGTTTTAATTTATATGCGAGATGACACGTCCCTTTTCGTAATTCTTTTATTACCCAGATATATGAATTTGTGTGTTTAATTCATATTAGGGGTGCCACACCTCTTATTGCTAGCCGCCAATTTATTCCCCAAATCTTAACATAGATGACAAAGTTGTTCGTGCACAATTTAAGGATTCTAGCTCTAAGCGTTTTCCAGATATTCACATTTTTGTATTTAATTCATATGGGAGGTGTCACGCCCCCTATTTCCAGTCTTCCCATTTTTCCTTCAAATTGTTTATATGGATTTCAATGTTGACCGTACAAACTTTTAGAATTCTAGCTCTAATACTTTCCCAGATATACGATTTTTTTATTGCATTCATATGGGAAGTGCCACGCCACTATTCCTAATCCGCCAATTTATTACTCAAATTTTCACATGGATGACAAATTTTTTAGTGCAAAATTTGAGCTTTAAGCGATTCCTAGATACAAAAATTTTGTATTTAATTCATGTGGGAGGTGCCACGCCTCTTAATGCTAGTCCTCTCATTTTTCTTCTAATATCCATATGGAAGTCAAAATTGTCCACACAAATTTTGAGGACTCTAGTCGTACCATATTCCGAAATATTCGACATTTAAAGAAGTGGGCGTGGCACCTCTCCCACTTGTAATTTAAAAATAAAAAGTTGCCTATTGTTCCTTCCAGATATAGAGGAACATACACTAAATTTCAAGAAGATCGCTTCAGTGGTTTAGCCTCCTATAAGGTACGAACAAACAAACATACATTGATTTTTATATACATATATAAATTTTCGGAAAAATTCTCTTTTTATAGAAAATTTTCGGAAAAATTCTCTTTTTATAGAAAATTTTCGGAAAAATTCTCTTTTTATAGAAAATTTTCGGAAAAATTCTCTTCTTATAGAAAATTTTCGAAAAATTCTCTTTTTATAGAAAACTTTCGGAAAAATTCTCTTTTTATAGAAAATTTTCGGAAAAATTCTCTTTTTATAGAAAATTTTCGGAAAAATACTCTTTTTATAGAAAATTTTCGGAAAAATTCTCTTTTTATAGAAAATTTTCGGAAAAATTCTCTTTTTATAGAAAATTTTCGGAAAAATTCTCTTTTTATAGAAAAATTTTCGGAAAAATTCTCTTTTTATAGAAAATTTTCGGAAAAAATTCTCTTTTTATAGAAAAATTTTCGGAAAAATTCTCCTTTTATAGAAAATTTTCGGAAAAATTCTCTTTTTATAGAAAAATTTCGGAAAAATTCTCCTTTTATAGAAAAATTTTCGGAAAATTCTCCTTTTATAGAAAAAAAATTTTTTTTATGGAAATTTTTCGGACAAATTCTCTTTTTTAGAAAAATTTCGGACAAATTCTCCTTTTTATACAAAATTTTCGGACAAATTCTCTTTTTATAGAAAAATTTCGGAGAAACTCTCTTTTATTAAAAATTTTCGGAGGAAATTTTCTTTTTATAAAAAATTTTCGGTACAATTCTCGTTTTATAGAAAGTTTTCGGAAAAAATTTTCTTTTATAGAAAATTATCGACAAATTCTCTTTCTAAGAAATTTTTCAAAAATTCTTTTTAAAAAAAATTTTCGAAAAGATTCTATTTTATAGAAAATGTTCTGTTTTGATAGGTAAAGTTTTCCTTTTTTAATTTAATTTTATTATATATTCAAAGAGAAATTCACTTTTTTATGAAAATTGTTTTAAGAACATTTTATATTTTTATAAAATTTAATTTTGATAATAAAATTATTTCGAAACATTCCCCTTTTTGATGGAAAATTTTGCCGAAAAATATCCTTTTTTTTTAAAAAACGAAAATAGAAAATTTTTTTAAAATTCTTTTTTAATGGGAAATTTTTCAAAAATTCTGTTTTAATAGAAAATTATAGCAAAAATCTCTTTTTATAGAATATTTTTGAATATAATTTTTTTTAAAGAAATAATTTTTTTAATAGAAAATTTTCTCTTTTTAGGACATTTCCTTACAAAATAATATTTTTGAATTTCTCTTTTATTAAAAAGTGCTCTCTTAATAGAAAATTCCCTTTTTTGTCGAAAACGAATCTAGACTTATTTGATATTAGTAGTTCTATTTGGAGTCAAGTTCCATATTAAATTTTTCTTTTTGCTAAAAAATTTTCTTTTTGTCTATTCTAAATATTTTCTATAAAAGTTCCCATACCCTTAAAGCTCTGCGAACAAATAAATCGACTGTGAGTAAGTAGCTTAAAGTACAGCATAACTTAGATGAGGGGGGGGAGTGTTAAACTGTATACAATTGACCAAACAATTGTTCAACAATAACACATTTTTTGTCCTTTAGTTTATGGTGGTTACAACTGAAGGTTATCGAAATGACAAACAAATAAAAACCACATAAACCGAATAAAAATAACAAGAGCAAAAATAATGGAAAACAACTCAAAGAACAATAAACCCATCATGAATAATAAAAATACATACAAACAATATTTTGAATACATTTATAGACATTGGACTAAACACGGTTTTAACTAAAAGCAAGAAAAGAACGAGGAAAAAATATGTAGGGAAAAAATTTGCTTGGTCATTTATATGGATCCATTAGCACCAGCAGCTCTATTCATGGCACAGTGGTGGTAAGTGGTAATTGTTTTTATTTTTCTACTTTTTTTCTTTCTTTTTTTTTGTTGTTGTTGCATTGTTTCGACGCGCCAGCAGCAGCACGCGTTTCTAATGTTTATGACAACAAATAAACATATTCCAATAGTATGATTTTCACAATAAGTATTTAATAGTTTAGTAGTGATAAAGAACATTTGGTGGCATGAAACTAGAAATTTCAAGCCTCACATATGTCGTTGTTATTTATCAAATGAAATTCTATATATTTTCTTTATTTTTGGAGGTTGTCCTTGTTAAGGATTACATCTTATTTTTTGTTCTGTTGGTGCTTAAAAATAAAACATTTGTTTATTTGGTGTTTGCGTTTAGCTTGAAAGAGTATTGTTGTTGGTTGTATCCCTTTTTAATGATTCCATTATTAATTAAGTTGGAAAATAACATGATAAGCTTGTCATTGGAAACAGCACGTATTTGATATATGTTTAGATTTTTATTGTTAATAATTAACATATTTTTCTCTGTGTAAGCATGAAGATTAATTTATTGGAAAAAGGAATTTAAAAGATTCGACGTTAATAAGTTTATTAGTAGTTAAACTTTGTCTTTAATCCTAGTCTAATAGTAGCATAAATGCTAGTTCTATTTGTAATCTATTTATTAGATTAAATCGCAGTTCTAACTAAAGTCAAATTTTAGCTTTAATCGTAGTTAATTTTTAGTGTTAATCTTTGTTAAATCTCAAATCGTAGTTTTTTTTGAGGTTCAAATTTGGTATTAATAGTAGTTCTATTTATAGTCAATTTTAGCTTTAAACATAGTTCTATCTATAGTCTAATTTTAGCTTTGATTGTAGTTTTATTTATAGTCCAATTTTACTATTAATCATAGTTCTATTTAAAGTCCAATTCAAGCTTTGATTGCAGTCCAATTTTAGCGCTAATCACAGTTCTATCTATAGCCTAATTTTAGCTTTAATCGCAGTTTTATTTGTGGTCCTTTTAAGTTTCGGTCATTTTTCTATCTCTAGTCCAACTTAAGCTTTGATCGTAGTTCTATTTACAGTCCAAATTTAGTTCTATCTATAGTATAATTTTAACTTTAATCGTAGTTCTATTTATGGTCCAACTTAGGCTTTGATCGAAGTTCTATATATAATTTTATTTCAGCTTTGATTTTTATCGATTTGTTGTCCTTTTTAAGCTTTAATCATTGTTCTATTTATAGTTCAATTTTAGCGTTAATCGGAGTTCTACTTAAAGTATAATTTAAGCTTTGATCGTAGTTCTATTTATAGTCCATTTTCAGCATTGATCATAGTTCTACTTAAAGTCTAATTTAAGCTTTGATAGCTGTGTTATATATAGACCAATTTCAGCGCTAATCATAGCTCTATTTATAATCTAATTTTATCTCTAATCGTAGTTCTATTTGTTGTCCTTTTTAACCATTAATCGTTGTTCTATTTATAATCCAATTTTAGCTTTAATCGCTGTTCTAACTGTACTCCAACATAAGCTTTGGTCATAGTTATATTTATATCCCTTTAATCATAGTTCTATCTACAGTGCAATTTTAGTGTTAATCGCAGTTCTATTTGTGGTCCATTTTAAGCATTAATCGTGATCCTTTTTAAGCTTTAATCGTTGTATATATCCAATTATAATCCAATTTTATCTTTAATCGTTATTCTATCTCTAGCCCAACTTAAACTGTGATCGTAGTTATATGTGCAATTCCAATTTTAGCTTTAATCGTTATTTTAGCTTTGATCACAGTTCTATTTATAGCCCAATTTTTGCTTTAATCATAATCGTATATATAGTCTAATTTAAGCTTTAGTAGAAGTTCTATTTATGGTCAATTTAAAGCTTTAATCGTTGATCCATTCATAGTCATATTTTAGCTTTTATCGTAGTTCTATATATAGTGTAATTTAAGCTTTGATTGTAGTTTTATTTATAGTCCAACTATAGTTGGAAAAAAAAATATACACGCCTGGTACCAAATTGACACCAAAGAGTTTATAATTTTTCAGTTATATACCTTCGTACGACAACACAATGTCGCAACGTTGTCAACATCTCAACAATTCGTTGTCGAAGTCTAAATTTTATACACATCCGTTGTCTAAATGTTAACAAACCTGGTAAGCTGACTATTGGCAACGGATTTTTTGTCAATAGTGAGCTTATCACGTTTGTTAACATTAAGACAACGGATGTGTATAAAATTTAGATTTCGACAACGAACTGTTGCAATGTTGTCAACATTACATAGTGTTGTCGTAAGTATGTATATACTTTGTCAATTTGGTACCGGCGTATATATTTATTTTTCCCTCTGTGTATACCATTGATCATAGTTCTATTTAAAGTCCAATTAAAGATTAGATCGTAGTTCATTTTATAGTCCAATTTTAGCGCTAATTATAGTTCATTTTAATCTAAATTTAAGCTTAAATTGCAGTTCAATTTATAGCCTAATTTTATCTTTAATAATACTTCCTTCTATAGTCCAATTTAAGCTTTTGACGTAGTTCTATTTATAGTCCAAATTTAAGCTTGATATTAGTTCTATTTATAGTTAAATTTAAGCTATGATCGTAGTTATATTTGTAGCTAAATTTAAGCATCAATTGTTGTTCTATTTGCAGTTAAAGTTTAGCTTTAATCAAAGTACTGTCTGTATCGAAATTAACCCCCTCATTTTATAAAACGAAACTTTCGTTAACGTAAACGATTTGTATGAAGAATACTGGGAAATTTTTGAAAATTTGAATTTTTTCCATACAAATTTTTTTGAACGTTTGTCGTTTCGTTTTATAAAATGTGACCCTAAATTTAATCGTTGTTCTATTTGTAGGTTAATTCTAGCTTCAATCGTAGTATATTTTGGATCCTTTTTTGTTTTACGTTTCTTATTTCAAATAAATTGTGAAAATATTATTGTGATTTGTAAACTTTTGTATACAAAATATTGTTATTAAATTTCTTTTTCTTTATTTTCACACATCTGCAATTGATCAAAATTTATTAAATACAATCCAATAAAAGGAAATGCAATAAATTAAAACAAAATAAATTTTATTGTATAAAATTTAAATAATAAAATTACGCTTCATCTGCTGCTCTAGTAAAAAACACCCACGTTATATGATCTGTAGTTTCCTTCACGATTTCACTTTAAATATTTACTTACATTTATTATCTTTTTTTATTATTATTGCATTTAAGTTTTCTTAGAGGCGTAGTTTTTATTCCTTAGACTACTAAAGATAGCAAAAAAAAGTATCAAATTGTAACATATTCTATAAATGTCTATAAGGATGACAACATATGCAGCTAATTTCCTAACAAATCAGGAAAATCTATGATTTCATATCCTTCTAAGACTAAAGTTTTTTTTTCTTCTATCAATAAACTATGATATCAATAAACTATGATATCAATAAACTCTCTATACGTTTACAATTACACTTGAAATGTATTCAATTGAGTTGAGTGCATTAAAATTGGAAAAAAAAAAAAATAAAAGAAAAAGAAACTATTGACAGGAAATGTCAAGGATATCCTTAACACTCGTTATTCATTACAAACAATATATGTTTGAACAACACACAAATATTATTTTGATTGTAGTTTTTTTTTTATATTTTTTGTCGTCAACACGATTACAAACTGTTGATAAATGTGCAAAAAATTGTGGAAAAATATTTATAAATTCATGACATATTAACGTACTGCATACAGCAGCCGCATCCTTAAACAGGAAATAACGACCATGATGACATACGAGCCACTCTCACTCACATACGTACGCATATGTATTGTGTATAAAAAAACATTGTATCTTGTAGTCTTTTTTTAACAAAGGACACTTCTTGTGGTAGTTTTTTTTTTTTATCAGTCTCCCCATATCATATTTATATGTATGTCGTCTCTCTTTGTATAAAAAAACAAAAATTGCCAACAAATTTTTGTTGTTCAGGATTTTTGTTTTATAAATTTATATGAATATGAGTACAAGTTGAACATTTTATTGTTATAAAAACATTGACAATATTCTTGTTCTTTAGGAAAAATAAAATTTAACATATACAATAACAACAATTCTTGTTTATCAATAAATTTTCTCTGTTGTCAGGTTTTTTTTGTTGTCGTAATGTTTTCCTCTCTCTTAGTTCCTTGTTTTTGCATCCTTCAACAACTTTGTTTATAAAAAATTCAAGAGCTTTTTTATGTGTGTGTAAAAGTGGTTGTATGTTGTTGTCTTGTTGTTTGCTTTTTTTTATAGTGTTTTTGTCATTTTATGTAGATTTATGACCGTGGAGAGCTTAAAACAGGACGAAAAGTTATTTCTTTTAGTATTTAAGTGCGAGTAATGGATTTCCGCTTCCTCTGAATATTTAAAGGAAATTTATTAATTGAAATAAACTATGAAGTTGCTTAACATTTAAAGATGATAAAAATAAACAATTTGAGAAAATTATTTAAGAAAATGTAGTTTTGTTGAAATATATTAAAAAAAATTAAAAAATTAGAAATATAGTCTAGTCTATAGTCTAGTCATAGTCTATCTATAGTTTAGTCTATAGTCTAGTCTATAGTCTAGTCTATAGTCTAGTCTATAGTCTAGTCTATAGTCTAGTCTATAGTTAGTCTATAGTCTAGTCTAGTCTATAGTCTAGTCTATAGTCTAGTCTATAGTCTAGTCTATAGTCTAGTCTATATTCTAGTCTATAGTCTAGTCTATAGTCTAGTCTATAGTCTAGTCTATAGTCTAGTCTATAGTCTAGTCTATAGTCTCGTCTATAGTCTAGTCTATAGTCTCGTCTATAGTCTAGTCTATAGTCTCGTCTAGTCAGTCTATAGTCGTCTATAGTCTATCTATAGTCTAGTCTATAGTCTAGTCTATAGTCTAGTCTATAGTCTAGTCTATAGTCTAGTCTATAGTCTAGTCTATAGTCTAGTCTATAGTCTAGTCTATAGTCTAGTCTATAGTCTAGTCTATAGTCTAGTCTATAGTCTAGTCCTATATCTAGTCTAGTCTAGTCTATAGTCTAGTCTATAGTCTAGTCTATAGTCTAGTCTATAGTCTAGTCTATAGTCTAGTCTATAGTCTAGTCTATAGTCTAGTCTATAGTCTAGTCTATAGTCTAGTCTATTAGTCTAGTCTATAGTCTAGTCTATAGTCTAGTCTATAGTCTAGTCTATAGTTTAGTCTTTAGTCTAGTCTATAGTCTAGTCTATAGTCTAGTCTATAGTCTAGTCTATAGTCTAGTCTATAGTCTAGTCTATAGTCTAGTCTATAGTCTAGTCTATAGTCTAGTCTATAGTCTAGTCTATAGTCTAGTCTATAGTCTAGTCTATAGTCTAGTCTATAGTCTAGTCTTTAGTCTAGTCTATAGTCTAGTCTATAGTCTAGTCTATAGTCTAGTTTATAGTCTAGACTATAGACTAGACTTCAAAATTTTTTCTATCTAGACTTCAAATATTTTTCTATAAAAATACAGATAAGTCAATTTTTTGCAGATTATACCATTATAAAATTCAGATTTAATCTATAGTTTTAACAAAAATATTTCTTGTATTCAAAAAAAAAAATGTCTTTGCATAAGTTAGTTTAAATAAAATAGCACTTCCATATAAAAGTATTTTTCTAAGTTGTCTTTTATATATTTTCCAATTTACATTAAATTTCATATCATGAATACGTGTGAATGTTTGCAAACATCTTTAGTTCTTGCAGTATGTGGGTAAAAGCTAAAATATACCATGTAAAAATGTATAAAAAAAAACTAAAGTGCATATAATGCCAATGATCTTTAGGTTAAAAGATAAAAATCTAATAATGTGCTTTGGCAACTTTTTGCAAAGTGAAAATGTTGTTTATGTGCAGCAAAGTTAGGGTTTGGGAATGTCGGATCTTTACATTACCCTGGAAACTTGTGAGAAAAATTTCTTCATCACATAATGGAAAATAAAAGTGATCTTTACTATATTTTCAGTTAAATTCTTATTTAATTAATTAGAACAGATTTAAGCTTTATTGCAATAGAAATCGATTTTAATAAAATTCAATTAGAGACCTATTTATTTGCATAAGGGCACGTGGACTAATTCTTGGGATTTTTGATTCCTAAACCCTAATCATCATAATGCACCATGCGAAAAGAACGTACACATATAGAAAATTTAAACAAACCAATACATATGAATAAGTGACTTAAAGCAATCTGGAAACACGCGTGTAAAATGTTAAATAAATTTTATACCATTTAATACGTGTATTAAAAGTTTAATATAAAACTTATTTATATTGTATGTACTATGTATGCATCTGTGTGTATTCATTTTATAAAGGTGTGCGGCACACTTTGCAATATCAATGCAGATCTTTTTGCTTTTTGTGTGTAGTAGACATATATAAGGACGGACATGGAGCAAGCTGCTTGTAACAACGCACTTTCATACATACATATGTATGTGTGTAGAAATATGTACATGTGTATGTATGAAAATACTCATACCTGTAAACTGTTCGTTGTAAGTAACAACGAGAAAAAATTAAAAAAAAAATTTTAATTAACTTGAAAAAAATTTTAATTAAATTTAAAATAATAAAAATGACGAATGGTTTTTAAAAAATATGAATTAAAATTAAAGGTTAAAAGAAAAAGTGTTGAGAAGGTCATTTGGATTGGAAAATTAAAATGAAGAAAATTTTATTATAGTATGAAGTAGTGCTGGAAAAGCAAGAGATGTTGTGAATCTTTTAACTTGTTTGTAAACAAGTTTTTAATTGAGAAAAGCTAACGAGATTAATCTAGGCAAACATCGAGAAAAAATTAAACTATCTGAAGAGGAAGAAAAAAACGGAACGCAAACCCAGGCCCAGAAAAAAGCAAAGAAAAGACGGGCGAGCGAGGGGAGGAGGGGAGGGGGACGACCACCAGGAACGAACGAACGAACGAACGAACGAACGAACGAACGAACGAACGAAAGAACGAACGAACGAAAACGAACGAAAGAACGAACGAACGAACGAACGAACGAACGACGAACAACGAACGAACGAACGAACGAACGAACGAACGAACGAACGAACGAACGAACGAAAACGAACGAACGAAACGAACGAACGAAGAACGAACGAACGAACGAACGAAGAACGAACGAACGAACGAACGAACGAACGAAACGAACGAACGAACGAACGAACGACGAACGAACGAACGAAGAACAAACGAAGAACGAACGAACGAAAACGAACGAACAAAAACGAAACGAACGAACGAACGAACGAACGAACGAAGACGAACGAAACGAACGAACGAACGAACGAACGAACGAACGAAACGAACGAAAACGAACGAACGAACGAACGAACGAACGAACGAACGAACGAACGAACGAACGAACGAACGAACGAACGAACGAAGAACGAACGAACGAACGAACGAACGAACAACGAACGAAAACGAACGAACGAACGAACGAACGAACGAACGAACGAACGAAGAACGAACGAACGAACGAACGAACGAACGAACGAACGAACGAACGAACGAACGAAAACGAACGAACTAACGAACGAACGAACGAACGAAGAACGAACGAAGAACGAACGAAAACGAACGAACGAACGAACGAACGAACGAACGAACGAACGAACGAAAACGAACGAACGAACGAACGAACGAACGAACGAACGAACGAACGAACGAACGAAAACGAACGAACGAACGAAGAAACGAACGAACGAAGAAACGAACGAACGAACGAACGAACGAACGAACGAACGAACGAACGAACGAACGAAGAAGAACGAACGAACGAACGAACGAACGAACGAACGAAAACGAACGAACGAACGAACGAACGAAACGAACGAAACGAACGAACGAACGAACGAACGAACGAAACGAAAAGAACGAACGAACGAACGAACGAAACGAACGAACGAACGAACGAACGAAAACGAACGAAACGAACGAACGAACGAACGAACGAACGAGAACGAACGAACAAACGAACGAACGAACGAACGAACGAACGAACGAACGAACGAACGAACGAACGAACGAACGAACGAACGAACGAACTAACGAACGAACGAACGAACGAACGAACAACGAACGAACGAACGAACGAACGAACGAACGAACGAACGAACGAACGAACGAACGAAACGAACGAACGAACGAACGAACGAACGAACGAACGAACGACGAACGAAAGAACGAACGAACGAACGAACGAACGAACGAACGAACGAAACGAACGAACGAAAACGAACGAACGAACGAACGAACGAACGAACGAACGAACGAAACGAACGAAACGAACGAACGAACGAACGAACGAACGAAACGAACGAAAAAAAACGAACTAATAACTAAACTAACGAACTAACTAACTACGAACTAACGAACTAACTAAACTAACGAACGAAACTAACTAACGAACTACGAACTAACTAACTAACGAACTAACTAACTAACTAACTAACTAACTAACTAACTAACTACTAACTAACTAACTAACTACTAACTACTAACTAACTAACTAACTAACTAACTAACTAACTAACTAACGACTAACTAACTAACTAAACTAACTAACTAACTAACTAACTAACAACTAACTAACTAACTACTAACTAACTAACTAACTAACTACTAACTAACAACTATAACTAACTAACTAACTAACTAACTAACTAACTAACTAACTAACTAACTAACTAACTAACTAACTAACTAACTAACTAACTAACTAACTAACTAACTACGAAGAATTTATCGTCTTGCATTCCTTTTTCGACAAATACTTAATTATCACAAAAGCATGAATGTACTGGACACAGTGTGTCCCTAGTGAAAATATCGCTAGGACGACCTACCTGCCACTGAAAAAATATCCATAACCGATATATGAAGCTTGATTATAAACTATCTTGACTATTAAAATTTTAAAGGGTGAAGAACGTTCAATCTTTGATCTGTACAAAATAATTTTTCCCGAGTAGAATTTATCGTGAGAATTGTAATGAATAAACATGAACAAAAATTTCCCATAGGTATTAAGAAAAACCTTAAATATTCTATTTACTTAAAAATTACAAAAAAAAGAAATCTGACGGAAACCAATAACCATAACAATTTGTTGCAATAATAAAATAGAACACGTGACTGTCAAAACACACATACAAAACACATGAGTTAAATGTAAAATGAAAAAAAAACTGTTCCTGATGAGAATCTGGCAGAAATTGACTTTAAAAATTAAGTTCAAATTTGAAATTTATACCCATCAAACCAAATTATATCCTTCCGTTAAATTCCATCTAAAACAAACTATAGAAATAAAACAAAATACATTTGATATACACGCTGTGTAAAGAAGTTGTGGGGGTACAAAATTTTAACTACGAACGAGTAATTTACGCTCGTTAAGCGGTTATAAAATAAAGACCAAGTTTGGCAGCGTTAAGATAATCATCCCTTGTTAGAGAGAAGAAGAAATTTAAAAAAAAAATTTCTTTACCAATGTGAGTGTAATCAAGTCGTTGTTGTCATTAGAAAAATTTTATAATTTATTAACGTCAACAAACAGACGCCCTTAAGGCCACAAATTGAAAATACACACACATACAAACAAAAAAATACTAACACACTCACATAACTCAATTTTAAAGTAGAACGACACATGTCATTATCTGGCTTAGTATACGCTTTAGCACCCACATCCTTAAATTACTGGCCCAACTTTGTAAAACACCATTTCTTCCCTTTCTTTTTTCTTCAACACGCTTCTCATAATCATTATTTCAAATTTAATTTGGGGGATTCTATATCATCTCCTTGTAATATCCTTTCGTATTTGTTTTTGAAAACCATGCAAGATTATTTATTTAAAGTCTCTCCTGCACAGTTTTCCTTTACTCATTTGTTGTGTTCATTTCAACTATAAAATAAAAATTTTAAGTGGCCATCCAAGCGGATGCACTTTAATTTTGTTGTCATTAGTAGCAGGATTGTGTTGAAAATTTTTGTAAATGAAAACTTAAATTACATAGAGAGATATGTAGAGAGTTGGATGGAGTCTTACACATTCATTGCCTTTGACTTGTGTCAGTTTAATTTTTTATTTTATTATTGCGTTCTTCTTGTCTGACAACAATTGACACTAATGTGTCAAAGGTCACGTGTCATTTTGTTAACGAATTGTTAGTTGTCTGTAAATCAGTTTGATTTTAAAATTGTGAATTATTTTAAAAGAGTAATTCTTTATTTGGTTGGAAAATTTCAACAAACGTGTTTTATAAATTAGACGTATTGATGGATGTTGTTTAGGGGGGGTTGTAATGATTGGGATTTAGTTTTCAAAGAAAAAGTTTTTTTGATATCATCAGCTTAACTAGTTACAATGTTGCATACAATTCATAAATTTGTATTTTTAGCCAAGAAATTAAAGATTCAGTGAAAATTTGAATACTGACAATAAAGTTCTATTGTGAGAACTTTCAGTCATACAAAAAAATCTTTGTGTGTTATGAAACATGCACGATCACGTCCCTTTGCTTTTATACACAGTCTTCGATATATCGTAGTGCTTTATAGACTGATTTCTGATATACATATGTATCTTACGGTAACTGCCAAAGTGAGATAGAATCAAAATATTTGATCTTTTCAGTATCTGTGTTTTCGATTAACGTGAGCACTTTGTGGTTTAAATACACGGTGCTCTCAACAGCTGATGACTATAATATCACGGCTTTATTAATCACGATCTAACTGCGTTATTTCCCGAAGAATCTCACCAGACTGTCATAAGTGAGTACTAGATTCGGACATGGACCCTCCCCTTGGTTAGGAGCAGAGATCATGTAAAACTTTACTGCTCCATCACGGTCTAATCGCGTTATTTCCTAACATACGTGAGTACTAGATTCGGACATGGACTTTCTCCCTTGGTTAGGAGCGGAGATAATGTATAACTCCTGCTGCTCCTTCACGGTCTAACCGCGTTATTTCCCGAAGAATCTCACCAGGACTGTCATACGTGAGTACTAGGTTCAGACTTGGACCTCCTCCTTGGTTAGGATCAGAGATCACGTAAAACTCCTACTGCGCTTTCACGGTCTAATCGAGTTATTTCCCGAAGAATTTCACCAGACTGTTATACGTGAGTACTAGAATCGGACATGGACTTCCTCCTTGGTTAGGATCATAGATCATGTAAAACTCCTACTGCTCCTTCACGGTCTAACCGCGTTATTTTCCGAAGAATTTAACCAGATTGTCATACGTGAGTACTAGATTCGGATATGGACCTCTCCCTTTGTTAGGTTCAGAGATCACGTAAAACTCCTACTGCGCTTTCACGGTCTAATTTAGTTATTTCACTAAGAATCTCACCAGTAGAGAGACTACTTCATGATAAGTGTTTGAACCCTTAATCCATGTTGGTATTTTTATAACCTGTAGGTGAGCTAACTTTCGATTCAGATGCATCACTTCCATTTAAAACCATCAGCAAAAGCACCTACTGATTTTTGGATGTGGACTTTAATGGGAGCTTTGGACCAATTATGGAACGATACCTTAAAATGATTTTGAAATATGTATACAAAACATATTTGAGTCGAAGTTTTTCTTGTTTTAATTGTTAGTTCATGAGTTATTTGCGATTAAGTGATTTTCGGTAGAGGACTTTAAATGAAACTATGAGCAATTATGCGCCGATCAACAGTGAGACCTTTGGCACTTTTAGAACGGCAATAATCAAATCTTAGAGATATAAAGCTCTACTTTTAATAGCAGTTAGCTCACTATTTACCAAACATCTTCTTTACATATAAAATTAATGTGTGTTTGTATGTTTTTTCTTTTCACAGTGTCTTCCAGCAAGTTCAAGTTTACTTCAAAATTTCAAGTGGGCGTCGCGACATACAAAATAAGTATTAAAAGTCGCATATCTCAGCAACTTTAAGAACTAGAGTCCACAAATTTTGTGGTGAACAAAGTTTTTCAACCAAATTTGCCAAAATTATTAAATAATAACTACCGGATCCATGATCCCTACCAAATTATCTTGATATTTGAGAATTCCTAAACATCAAAGAATAATTATTTTTCATTAAAACTCAATCAACTTAACACACACTCACATAATCACTTAAATATATACAATGAAATTTGTCATATAATAAAGAGTTAAATTAATCTCCACCAACATGTGCCACAAAGAATGTACAAATGTACATTTCATAATTATAAGACACAATACTACAAATCATTGTTAATAATAACAGACACTTTACAGTTCAACATACAAGGAATCGTACAAATAAGTAGTAGCAGTAGTAGAAGTAGTGAATAATTTTTGAAAACTGAATTAACAATTGAATAAATTTCCAAATCCTTGCATTTTACATGCGTATTAGACACATTAGCATTATAAAACTATTGTCACAAGGACACATACACACACACATCCCCCAATGACAGCAACATCCAGCAGCAGCAAAATAGCAATTTAGAGAATATTTACGCGATTTGAATAGAAAATAAATTTTCAACTTTGAAATGTGAAGATTATGCGTCATTACACATTTATATAATACATGAATGTGTGAGTGTCACACACAGCAGCAGAAAAAAGAGCGTTAAATTAAAAACCTTTTCAAATCGAAAAAGTTAACAAAATAATTCAGCCAATATTGTTGTATTGTAATGCTGACTACTACTTTTTTTTTTTAATTTTTTGCTCTGAAAATCAAATGCTTTTGATGTTTTTTGTTTGCTTTCTTCTCATTATTCCCAAAAAAAGGGGGAATTTGGAATTTGTTTAATCTAAACAATATTATTTTTGAGTGTGAAAGTGTTTGTTGTATGAGTTTTAATGCGTTCACACCCCAAACTTTGGCACATTATTTTTTTAAAGACTGAATTTTTTGTTACCGTTAGAAAAAGTTAACCCTTTCACATGTAGCATATATTTATGTATTTCTGTCTATTGAATATTTAAAAAGTTTCTCTTAGGAAAAAAAAATTTTAAAAATCCACGTTTGCTTTATTTTTACAAAAATTAAACTCAAGTGTAATAGAAAAATACAAACGTTGCATATTTAAAGTGAACAATAAAAGTAATGATTTGAGAAATTATTGCTTTTCTTTGTTATTGATTCGCTTTATGTGAATGGTTTAGAGGGATAAATTGTTTTGTATTTGAAATTTTTGCTAGTTGTGTGGGTGTTTTGATTTGTTTATAATCCTAAAGTAGGCTTGTCCAAATAAGCCAATAAACAGTTTAATGAAAATGTTTTTAATAAATGTAAAATGAAAAAATTTCAATGAAATAGGAATTAAATATATTTATATTTTATTTTTACTTAAATTAGTTGTTAATCAATTGCGTCAGTTAGTTAGTTAGTTAGGTAGTTAGTTAGTTAGTTAGGAGTAGTTAGTTAGTTATTAGTTAGTAGTTAGTTAGTTAGTTCCGTTAGTAGTTAGTTCGTAGTTAGTTAGTTAGTTAGTTAGTTAGTTAGTAGTTAGTTAGTTAGTTAGTTAGTTAGTTAGTAGTTAGTTAGTTAGTTAGTTAGTTAGTTAGTTAGTTAGTTAGTTAGTTAGTTAGTTAGTTAGTTAGTTAGTTAGTTAGTTAGTTAGTTAGTTAGTTAGTTAGTTAGTTAGTTAGTAGTTAGTTAGTTAGTTAGTTAGTAGTTAGTTAGTTAGTTAGTTAGTTAGTTAGTTAGTTAGTTAGTTAGTTAGTTAGTTAGTTAGTTAGTTAGTTAGTTGTTAGTAGTTAGTTAGTTAGTTAGTTAGTTAGTTAGTTAGTAGTTAGTTAGTTAGTCGTTAGTTAGTTAGTTAGTTAGTTAGTTAGTTAGTTTAGTTAGTTGTTAGTTAGTTAGTTAGTTAGTTAGTTTTAGTTAGTTGTTAGTTAGTTAGTTAGTTAGTTAGTTAGTTAGTTAGTTAGTTAGTTTTTAGTTTTAGTTAGTTAGTTAGTTAGTTCGTTCGTTAGTTCGTTTTCGTTTGTTCGTTTCGTTCGTTCGTTCGTTCGTTCGTTCGTTCGTTCGTTCGTTCGTTTTCGTTCGTTCTTCGTTCGTTCGTTCGTTGTTCGTTCGTTCGTTCGTTCGTTTCGTTCGTTCGTTCGTTCGTTCGTTCGTTCGTTCGTTCGTTCGTTTCGTTCGTTCGTTCGTTCGTTCGTTCGTTCGTTCGTTCGTTCGTTCGTTCGTTCGTTTCGTTCGTTCGTTCGTTCGTTCGTTCGTTCGTTCGTTGTTCGTTCGTTCGTTCGTTCGTTCGTTTCGTTCGTTCGTTCGTTCGTTCGTTCTTTCGTTCGTTCGTTCGTTCTCGTCGTTCGTTCGTTCGTTCGTTCGTTCGTTCGTTCGTTCGTTTTCTTTCGTTCGTTCGTTCGTTCGTTCGTTCGTTCGTTCGTTCGTTGTTCGTTCGTTCGTTCGTTTCGTTCGTTTTTGTTCGTTCGTTCGTTCGTTCGTTCGTTCTTCGTTCGTTCGTTCGTTCGTTCGTTCGTTTCGTTCGTTCGTTTCGTTCTTTGTTCGTTCGTTCGTTCGTTCGTTTCGTTCGTTCGTTTCGTTGTTCGTTCGTTTCGTTCGTTCGTTCGTTCGTTCGTTCGTTCGTTTCGTTTCGTTCGTTCGTTCGTTTTCGTTCGTTCGTTCGTTTTTCGTTCGTTTCGTTCGTTCTTCGTTCTTTCGTTCGTTCGTTCGTTCGTTCGTTCGTTCGTTCGTTCGTTCGTTCGTTCGTTCGTTCGTTCGTTCGTTCGTTCGTTCGTTCGTTCGTTCTTCGTTCGTTCGTTCGTTCGTTCGTTCGTTCGTTTCGTTCGTTCGTTCGTCCGTTCGTTCGTCGTTCCCCCTTTTTTCTCCCCCTCCCCTTTCTTCCGCTTTTTCTTCCCTTTTCTCCGCGCCCCTTTTCTTTTCTGCTCTGTGTTCCCCCGTTTCCCTTTCTTTTCTCTCCCCCCTCCCGTTCCCCTCTCTTCCGCTTCCTTTTTCTTCATTGTTCAATCCCTTAATATTTCAATCATTTTGAAATAACATGCGAGTATATAAGTAAGAATAGTACTCTATTAAGGCTAGAAACTTTATTAACATAGGCATCACTTTTCTATGGCACATTCTATAAATGATCAGCTATCAGCTGCCAACTTTTACAACAAATAATTTTAGGGCGGATAACCAAAAGGAGAGGGTGGCAAACTGTTGACGCACCTGTGTTTTAAGCCATGAACCAAACAACAACCAACAATGAGAACTGAATTGAATCAACTTTAACTTCAAAGTCACCTTTTTAAAACATTAAAATAATAAAATTTAAGAAAAAAAATTAAAAAATAAAAAAACAAATTTTATACAAATTTGTTTCTTAAAGCAACCACATATTTTTTAAACATAATTTGCTTATTCATTGACAAGTCAAAAGGGCGGCTTCTTTTGAATCAGGCAGCAACATTTTATGCATGTTGTATACAGTTTTTTTCCTCGATGTCTTTTTTCATAATTTTCATAATGTTTCGATCACTAAATTGAAAATATTGTTTGGTCATCTTAACATCAGCATAAAAGAGGTCTTATAGATTATATAGTTTTCAGTATTTTTTTTTTGTCATTGTTGAGTGATGTATATTTGATGGCATAAATATTGTTCCTTTTGGCTGCTGTAAAAGCAGAAACAAAAACTGTTAAGTTTAACGTCATGTTGTCTAGATTAAAGATGAAATCAAAGATAACCATCAACAACCAGCAAGACTGCAAAACAATAACAACAATAATGCGTTTTTATGCACACTTTACCTTTATTTTTATCTTTGAGAGAGTTTATCAAAGAAGCCTACAAACAATAACAACCAACATTAAATGGTAGAAAAAAAGCCTTTTCATTGTCGTTACTTTAATAGCAATTACAGAAGCTGTAAGTGAAGAAATTGAAAGTCAAATTTGATTGATGTCGGCGTTATATAGCGTTTTTTCATGTCTCATTTTTATAGACTACAGTTTTAAAAACTATTAACGTAAAACTTGGGTAATACTAGTTTTTTGTGAAGAAAAATTTGATAAATTAATAAAAGTTATTGTTAGAAATTTGAAAATTGTTAAATATAATTATCCGAAGTGATGAGGACGTCTAAGGACTCCTTAAAAACGTGCTGGAGTTATCGATAACTGTTTGCAAATGTCATGCATCAAAATGTCCTTAAAATGCATTTAATAAATATAATTTTGAATGTTATCGACAAATTTCCTTTTATACAAAGTTTTCGATAAATTTCCTTTTATACAAAATTTTCGATAAATTTTCTTTTAATAGAAAATTTTCGATAAATTTTCTTTTAATAGAAAATTTTCGATAAATTTTCTTTTAATAGAAAATTTTCGATAAATTTTCTTTTAATAGAAAATTTTCGATAAATTTTCATTTAATAGAAAATTTTCGATAAATTTTCATTTAATAGAAAATTTTCGATAAATTTTCATTTAATAGAAAATTTTCGATAAATTTTCATTTAATAGAAAATTTTCGATAAATTTTCATTTAATAGAAAATTTTCGATAAATTTTCATTTAATAGAAATTTTCGATAAATTTTCTTTTAATAGAAAATTTTCGATAAATTTTCTTTTAATAGAAAATTCTCGATAAATTTTCTTTTAATAGAAAATTCTCGATAAAATTTTCATTTAATAGAAAATTTATCGAAAATTTTCTATTAAAACAAAATTTATCGAAAATTTTCTATTAAAACAAAATTTATCGAAAATTTTCTATTAAATGAAAATTTATCGAAAATTTTCTATTAAATGAAAATTTATCGAAAATTTACTATTAAAAGAAAATTTATCGAAAATTTTCTATTAAAAGAAAATTTATCGAGAATTTTCTATTAAAAGAAAATTTATCGAGAATTTTCTATTAAAAGAAAATTTATCGAAAATTTTCTATTAAAAGAAAATTTATCGAAAATTTTCTATTAAATGAAAATTTATCGAAAATTTTCTATTAAATGAAAATTTATCGAAAATTTTCTATTAAATGAAAATTTATCGAAAATTTTCTATTAAAAGAAAATTTATCGAAAATTTTCTATTAAAAGAAAATTTATCGAAAATTTTCTATTAAAAGAAAATTTATTTTATTTTAATTTTTCGATAAATTTTCTTTCAATAGAAAATTTTCGATAAATTTTCTTTCAATAGAAAATTTTCGATAAATTTTCTTTCAATAGAAAATTTTCGATAAATTTTCTTTCAATAGGAAATTTTCGATAAATTTTCTTTTAATAGAAAATTTTCGATAAATTTTCTTTTAATAGAAAATTTTCGCTAAATTTTATTTTCATAGACAACTTTCGATAAATTTTCTTTTTATAGACAACTTTCGATAAATTTTCTTTTTATAGACAACTTTCGATAAATTTTCTTTTTATAGACAACTTTCGATAAATTTTCTTTTTATAGACAACTTTCGATAAATTTTCTTTTTATGGACTACTTTCGATAAATTTTCTTTTTATAGACTACTTTCGATATATTTTCTTTTTATAGACAACTTTCGATAAATTTTCTTTATAGACAACTTTCGATAATTTTTTTTTATAGACAACTTTCGATAATTTTTTTTATAGACAACTTTCGATAAATTTTCTTTTTATAGACAATTTTTCATAAATTTTCTTTTTATGGAACATTTTCGATATACTTTGTTTTTATAAAAATTTTCGATAAATTTTCACTTTATGGAACATTTTGGATAAATTTTCTTTTTATAGAACATTTTCGATAAATTTTCTCTTTATGGAACATTTTTAATAAACTTTCTTTTTATAGAAAGTTTTGGATAAATTTTCTTTTATAGAAATTTTTCGATAAATTTTCTTCTCAGAAAATTTTAGAAACTTCTCCTTTTATAAAAATTTAAAAAATTTCTTTTCATAAAAGAATTTCGCGTTTTATAGAAAGTTTCCGATAATTTTTAAAACTTTCTT
Source organism: Lucilia sericata (assembly GCF_015586225.1). Lineage (NCBI taxonomy): Eukaryota > Metazoa > Arthropoda > Insecta > Diptera > Calliphoridae > Lucilia > Lucilia sericata. Next base: position 328,595 of record NW_023994480.1, read on the forward strand.
TTTTTGAAAAATATTTTTGATAAATTCTCTACTTATCAATACTCGATAATATTCTCTTTATGAAAACTACTTTATTTATCAAAAAATTTCCATTTTTAGAAAATTACTTTAATAGTTTAATTTACTCTCCTATTTGATAAGAACTAAATAAATAACTATTAAAACTGTAATATCCAATTATTTTTGCGATTAATTCCAATATAATTTTATAATTAGCATATACGCTCTTTCCATTTAAAATAACTTAATTAAATAATTGTGATTAATATTGATACCGAGTATTATTAATATAAATTAAGTAATATATTTAACATAACTATTTTCGTATAATATTGATTAAGATATATTTTAGACGAGCATATTAATTAACAACATCTGTCAACGATCATTAATCAATAAATAATAAAACCCTTTCAAAATAAAACATAAATAAAAATGTCACACACATACGTACTCATACATACTCGGAGGTATAGAAAGAGATGAATTTATTATAGAAGAAAAAAAATATGATAAAATAATTAAAAAATAACATAAAAATTAATCAAACTAATGACAAAATATTCGTATACAAAAAGAAAAAAAAAAAACACAAAGAAAACATAAACTCATTTAATTATAAATAAAATATATCATTAATAATAAAACTAAATATCAACTAAAAACCTACACTTATACATACACCAACGTGTGACATAAAAATGTCACTTAGTATACATAAATATTTAACCACAAGTATTTTTAGTTTGGTTAACAAAATAAACGGACTATAAGCACGAAGTTTCAGTTAATAAAATATGTTTGGTTCTTAAATATAAATAAAATTATGAAAAGGACAACAAAAACAACTTGGTCGTTATTCTCTCTACTACTATTTTTTATTGACAAATTAATTGTCACCTTTTTACAAAATGTTTGTTTGTCTGTAATGTACTATTCACATATACAAACGAGTACTTACGTTATAATGACATTTAAAGTCATACAACCAACACAAAATTGAAATAGACACATGTAAAATGTTGCTGCAACTGTCAGATTGTGTTGGTAAAAAATTTTTTAAACAAGTATATAAATAAAGTTATATAGGAGATTGTGTAGCAAGTAAAATAAATTAATGTAAAATAAATAGCCTAAAGCTTTTATAATGAAACATTTACAAATACAAATGAACATTCGTATACTAGCACTTATAAACATGTGTTGTTTGTAAGTGTTTTTGAAAAACATTAAGAAAATGTACTGAGAGAAATTATGGGTTGAAATGTTACAAATGTATTTTATGGATTACTAGTGATCAATACTTGAGCAATGCTTCAGTGATACGATCAAAGTCATTTAATAATTTTAGACTGTTTTAACTCACAGAGGCAAGCATATGCTGTTTAATATGATATCATATGACTATCTTCAGTTTGCACGATATTCGAACTTCAAACTATAGTTTTAGAAGATATAACAGATCAATGGTATCTGGTTCAATTCTTGCGTATAGTAGTTTTCAAAAGAAGAATGAATATACTGAAATGTCCACGTTGATCATACTTTCATCATCACACGATCAATATTTGTTCAAGCAAAGGAATTTTTTTGTATTAATGACAAATTTTGATTGAGATTTATTGAGAAATTCATACTGATCTTCAGTAAATAGCGGAGTATTCTTGAAATATCTTTAAGCTTCGTTTATTTATGATGAGTTTGTATTTCCGAGATTTATAATGATCTTCAGTTAAGGGTGGAGTACTCTTGCAAGATCATGAATATTCTTTTATTGATAATGGAAATTGAATTTCCGGGAGTCATACTGATCTCCTATTAAAAGAAGAGTACTTTTGAAATATTATCAAGTTTAACTTTTAGATGGTGGAATTAGAATTTCAGGGATCTTCTGTTAAGAGCAGAGTACTCTTGAAAGATCAACAAGATTCCCTTTTTGATGATGTTAATGGAATTTCAGAGATTTTTACAGATCTTCAGTTGGGAATAGAGTACTCTTGAAAGATCATAAAAATACTTTATATATAATAGATATTGAATTTCTGAGATATATACTGATTTTCGGTTAAGAGTAAAGTACTCTTTAATGATCATCAAACTTCTTTTATTGTTGATGGAGATTGAATGAAATTCAAACATTTATACTGATCTTTACTTCCAAGAAGAGTTCTCTTGAAAGGTCACTAAGCTCGTTTTATTGATAATATAGTTTGAATTTTAGGGATTCATACTGATCTTGAGCTGGATCCCCGCCAGCGTACTGATATTCTGTTAAGGGTAGAGTACTCTTAAAAGATCATGAAGATTCTTTTATTAATAATGGAAATTAGATTTCAGAATTTATACTGATCTTCGGTTAAGAGTAGAGTACTCTTTAAAGATCATTAAACTTCTTTTATTGTTGATGGAGATTGGAATTCGGACATTTATACTGATCTTTACTTCAAAGAAGAGTTCTTTGAAAGATTATTGATAATATAGTTTGAATTTTAGGGATTCATACTGATCTTCAGTTAAGAGCAGAGTAGTATTGAAATAAACTTATATCATGTATTCGTACTAATCTTTAGTTAAGAATAGAGTGATCTTGAAAGATCATCAAGCTTCTTTCATGGTTATGGAAATTTAATTTTAGAGATTATACTGATCTTCAGTTAAGAGTAGAGTGATCTTAAAAGATCATCAAGCTTCTTTTTTGATGATGGAGATTGAATATCAGAGATTTATACTGGTCTTCAGTTAAGAGTAGAATATTTT